>NC_061518.1:2767500-2930000 GCF_022379125.1 Scophthalmus maximus
TGAAGCGCTCGTGTGGACGGAGATCGTTGCAGTTGTCACGTGGTGGTACGGACGTGGCCTGTACGTCAGCCCTGCGGACCTGCGTACCCCGCCTCTCGCCCGGTGTCGGCCGGGATTGACTCCTGACCCTCCGCGGCCCTCAAAGGTTAAGCGGCACAATGGATGGACACATGGATGTATATCTGCTGTGCCTGTATTCATCTCGTGTGTGTGTGTGTGTGTGTGTGTGTGTTCTCTCCCCTCGCAGCGTCTGAAGCTGGTCTGCTCCCCTCAGCCCGACTGGGGTCCCTTCCTGATGAAGCACCGCGGCGAACGCTACAAAAACATGACGGACCCCCTGGGAACCAACTCCCTGGGCCTCAAACTGCCCCCCAAGGACTTCCAGCTCGGCTCCTACCAGTAGCGGCTGCCCCGCCGGCACCACCCACCCACCACCGCCACTTCCAACCCCTGCGGGGGGGGGGGGGACACACACACACCTCCCTCGTCCTGCCATCCACGCTTCACCCTCTCTTTGCTGCCCGTCTCCCTCGCCGTATCGTGGCTGTTTTGAGACCAGGCTTCCGTTTCCTCGTCTCTCTTTTCCCTCCGACAGTAGCGCCACTCCCTCCCTCCCTCCCTCCCTCCTTCCCCTGGTGGAGGAGTGGCCGCCCAGGTGGAGTTTACTCCGCCGCCGCTGCTTCGTACTCGATTGATGGGCCTTCATCGCCTCCCACACATGACCACTGATTGCTCCGGAGCCCTTCCCGGGGATCTTTATTCCAAGAGAAAAATTGTGCCGTGAAACGACACGGCTCGGACTGCACTCGCAATATTAGGCCTCGCCATGGCTGCTCCCTATGGAGTCGTGTGTGTGCGCGCGCGTGTGTGTGTGTATATATATGTGTGCGTGTGCGTGCCGTTATGTTTGTGTGTAGAGATAATGAATCGTCTTCCCGAAAGCAGACAAAGGGGAAAAAACAAAAAAGGAAAGAGAGAGAGAAACGGTTGGACGAGCCCGGCGGGGATCTGTAGTTTTCGTTCCGTCTGTGTTCAAAGTTCCATCGACCGTACGAACACTATCCTTGGCAGAAAAAGAAGAAGACACACCGTGTGCACTGTTGTCACATTTTGTTCCCATCCAGCAGCAACACGTGTACTCGCGCTGGATTCCGGCTCAGTCGCTCTCGTTGTTTTTGTCCAAAAATTACAAGACGGGCAAATTGTAGTGTGCCTCCTTTGTCCCGGTCGACGATCACCGCTCTCAGTAGACACACTTTGGCCCCGGTCGACGTTTCTCCTCTCTGAACCCGAGGGACCGTTTGTGATCCCCCTCTCTCTTTCTCTATTTAGTCGTATACCTGCCGTATTATTATCCTAGAATCGAAAGCAGCCACCTTCCTAAGTATAGCTTACCCTCTTTCCTTTAGTAGACGAAAGCGTGGCCATTTAACCTAAGTTATATACATATATATATATATATTTAAATGTAGCATAAACAATAACATATGTATTGCTTCCAGCAGAGGAGAGAGCTGGCAAGATAGATACTTAGAGAGAGCGTGTGTGTGTGTGTGTGTGTGTGTGTGTGTGTGTGTGCACTTAGTGTCCAAACCACCGTGTTTCTCCCGCTAGCCGTGCTAATATCTCGTACACCTCTCAGACGAGCTCTCCTTTAAAAGACGTAAGTGTGCGTGGTCGTTCTCACAATAACCGGAGCAGCCGCCGCCGCCGCCACGCGCGCGAGTAGGCGACGATTAGGCGACGGTTAGACTAGAAGAAGAAAAAAATATGGCCGCCTCCTCTTTCCCTGGAAGTGTACTTCGTCTCTTGTTGTTTGTGGTAGAGCGCCCGAGACCTCGTTGCCGTTTCAGACGCGCGCCCCTTCGCTTCCTCTGCGCGTCTCCTCGTGATAACAGGGTCTCAGGTATCTTCGATTGTTCCCGCGCGGCCGCCGCCACCGCCGCCGCCGCCGCCTTGGCAGTCGTGGGAACTGTCAAGCGCTTTCGCCGCATAGGAAACAAAGAGAGCAGAGCCATCCTGATGTGGGAATTGTGACGGACGCGGCTTGGGGAGGGAGCGCGTTGCGAAGAAGAAGAAAACAAAAGAACGCGACGTCACTTCTCCAATTTTTGTGCTGACCGTCGCTTAAAATGCGCCTTGTAGTGATCATACAGGATGTGCGAGTTATGACTTAACCTATTCTGAGCAACTGCGTGCAGAGCTACATCGAGTATCTTGCTTTTCACTTTGTCTATAACATGGTTAGATTGAAACCTACTTAGGGTTACTTTAAAAAAAACAACAACAGAATACCTTTCCTGACCGTCAATACACAAATCAGTTTTATTTGCATATGCAGAAAATGAAAGGCTGTTCATCCAAATTACCAAATCACTGTTTCTTTTGGCTGCTGCATTTCGGCGTCACAACAGTGGATCATCATCTGCATATTAAAGTTTTTACGCCGGATGCCCTTCCTGATACGACCGTCGCATTAATCTTAACAATGCGCTCTCTTGTGTTGGGTTTGACGCGCCGGCGGGAAATCAATAGAACTAATCTCCCTTAAAGTCCTGCCGCCAACTGTGTGTGTGTGTGTGTGTGTGTGTGTGGCGTGTGGCGTGAAGTTAATCTCCAGATGTAACACCGCGGCAGCCTGTAGGAACCGTCCGGCGCCGCTCAGCGGGCGGTCCGACTCGGCTTTGTAGACTTTTTTCCAAATGTGACACGACAGGCGGCCAGCCTTTTTACTTTGTGGGCTGCCAACTAATCACCTTCAAAGAATCACCATGTTCCCACTCAGAGGCAATTAGTCTTAGTCTCTTTGTCTTTTTCCTTTCAAAGCGTTGGCTGGTCGGATATGCATTTTTCCATGTTGACAGAAAGTCCTCAAATGCGCTTAACACCGCAGGGCATTTAATTGATGAGTGGTATGCAAGTGTATTAATGGGAGGCGGCAGGTATGGATGCAATAACGTTTGCAGTTAAACGGTTATTTCTCTTGCGTTTATTTTTTCAAAGCCATGTCCGTCCATAACCTTGACATGAAACATAGCACAGATGAGATATTTTTTAAGAGGCTCGTAAAGAAAAACATTAATCAATTAATGAGCACAAACGCCCTGTTATTAAAATCGCTCGCTTGCTCCACGGTGCTGCTTTGGTTAAGTCCTAGTGCGTTTAGCTCTCTATGTTCAAATATGATAATAATGTATGTCTGTCCATGTGTGTGTGTGTGTGTGTGTGTGTGTGTGTGGGTGTGTGTGTATGTGTGCGCGCGTTGTCTCTGTGTTCGTTTTGACTGAAATCCACGTAACTGTCAATCAGATTTTTGCATGGCCGAGTAGATTAACCGATTAAGGAAGCGGAGGAGATCTACTGGACTTTTTTCTTTTCCCACCAGGATCTTTTTCGGACGGACACGAGGACCTTTAGAACAGCATTTTGTGAACTCGAGCCGGGCGAAGCAAAGGTTTTAACTCCTGATGAGCTCCACAGAGATTCAATTCCGGAGCAGGGTGGGAGATTGAATTTGACGCTTTCCTTCAGGGCTACAGAGAAACAGCGGTAGGGTTCTGTGTCCCCGTGTTTCCATCTCTTCTGGGCTTCTCTGCTTTTAGTTTTTTCAGGGAAAAAAAATAAGAAAAAAAATAAGAATTGGACTAGGGATCAGTTAAAACCGCGCCGCTTCATAAAATATAACACTGACAAGCTTGCATGTGCAGTTTGTGTTGCTGTAACTCAATGTCCATGTATAGTAAAAACCTCGTCCTTTCCCTCTCAATAGTAGGAGTCCATGCATGTTTGCTTTAGGGAGCTTTTCGTTCAACATGATATGAAGAAACCGAGGGGTTCGTTGCTGTTGTTCTTCTTACAGAGGAAAAAAAGAAAAAAAAAAAGGAAAAACGGTCAATTCGCTTTGCCCGCAAGTCAACTTTGGGCAGTATAGGTAACCAAAGAAAGACTGTACTTCAACTGTAGGGTTTTAGTGACAACAGGAAAACAGAAAAAGAACAAAAAAAAAGAAGAAAAAGGAATGTGTGATCTTCGTCTAGGAGGTTGAGATACTGCCATCCATGTCCCCACGTAGTGTTCCTCGATGTTTGCCAATACGTTACAGAACATCTTCAGGTGACCATTGGCCTTATAGATGTCCTCTAATGGTAGAATATTGTATATGTATTTCAGAACTAACACCACAGAATAGCTAATCGTCTGTCTCATATGGTACCGGTATTCCCTATTGTTACGTCTGTCGTGTCCTTTTTGGCACTTTACTGTGTGACCTATGGACGCATAGGTTAAAATTTCTAATTACTTGAGTAATGTCATATATTTCTGTGTTCTATGTGAGGTACTGCTGCCTATGGATATAGATATGTGCCTCTAACCGCCCATGACATCCTTTTTGATTTGAAAATAGAGAGTAGATACTGTATATAACAAATATGTTTTAAAAATTATGTGTGAGATGTAAAAAAAAAAAAAGAAGAAAGAAAATATATATCATATACAGTATGTGAAATGCATCTATTTATTTTCAATGTCATCAATCTTTGAGGTCCTACCTCAGATTTTGTATTTATGTATAGAAATGCAATTGGATTATAGTATCTTTGCCAATAATAACATATCGCTATTATATCATGAAATGTATAACCTATGAATCAATAAATAAATGTTATTGTTTTCTTGGTTGTCCCTGGCTCCTTCTGTGATCGTGGAGCTACAAACAACAACAACAACAACAACAACAACGACAAGGAAAATTAGGTTAAGACAATAATAATTATAATGTGACCCGGCCTGTCAATCAACTTTTATGCTCGGATGCTGACTGACTGAAGGCGTCACGTCCGTGTGAAAAGTGTTACACACTGTTCGTTGTTATGGGTAATCGTGATCAAAGGGGAGGAGATTAGAAAGAGTAAGACGATTTCGAACGCTCCTGCAGGCGTGTCGTTTGTTTGGTACATAGCATGTGCTGCGTAACACGGCTCACCGTGGCAGGCTTGCATATTTCATGTCCAACTAATTTGCAATTTAAATGTGTTTGCGTGCAGCCGCACGGTCCATTACAGTGTATCATACGCACCAGAAACGGGTCCCTTAGCAATGCCGGGGAAAGCAAAAAAATGACTGTGGAAGCTTATTGAATTAAATGCCTCGATGGCATCGAGGGCGTATTGATTTGTTATGAAAAAGGCAGGAAACCGCTCGTAATAACAATTTGTACAATTAATGCTACGCATAATTAAAATCGTATTATTGCCAGCGCTGATAGTGACACAAACACTGGGAGTTTAGGTGCAAAATATGGATTGCGCATTAATTAAAACAATACTAATGGTGAGATGAGACCAAAGACACGTACATCAAATGTGAATTCACACCGCGGGCAACACAAGTGAAGAGATTCCTTTATTGGTTTAAATGTTTCAACTGAATGGACAACTCAGTGATTTTGTAGCGGGGTTGTATGAGTTACTCCATCAATCCATTCATCGTCTACCGCTTAATCCATTTAAGGGTCGTGGGGGGGCTGGAGCCAATCCCAGCTCACATTGGGCGA
Source organism: Scophthalmus maximus (assembly GCF_022379125.1). NCBI lineage: Eukaryota > Metazoa > Chordata > Actinopteri > Pleuronectiformes > Scophthalmidae > Scophthalmus > Scophthalmus maximus. Next base: position 2,773,055 of record NC_061518.1, read on the forward strand.
GAGGCGGGGTTCACCCTGGACAGGTCTCCAGCCTATCACAGGGCCACATACAGAGACAAACAACCATTCACTCTCACATTCACACCTACGGTCAATTTAGAGTCTCCAATGAACCTGACCCCATTCTCATGTCTCTGGACTGTGGGAGGAAGCCGGAGAACCCGGAGAGAACCCACGCATACACGGGGAGAACATGCAAACTGCACACAGAAAGGCCCTGGTTGGTTTGAACCGGGACTCGAACCCAGAACCTTCTTGCTGTGAGGCGACAGCGCTGACCACCACGCCACCGTGCAGCCTGTATTAGTTACTTATGCATAGTTAATATGTGACCTTATGGAGATGGTGATCAGCGGTTTACATTTAACGGAGTTTGGAGGCAAAATGGAAGTAGTCTGAGTCCCACTGTTGCAGAGCGGACCACCGAAAAACATCTCTTTGGCCCCATTTTTAAATGCTTACCTAAAAAAAGAAAAAAAGGTAACATTTTAAAATGTGGCGAAAAAGCCTTTTTTGGTGGACATATTAACATATTAACTATGCATAAGTAGCTCATACAACCCCACTTCAAAATCACTGAACTGTCCCTTTAACTCATTGTCGCCATCAGTATGATACAACTTCATTTACACACAGGACAAAAAAAGGACAGAGCTTGGGGGAAGGACTAGCAGGAGAGTTCTGAACACATACACCTGTTAGTAGATTCCAGCTGATCAGCGGTACTTTACGGCCAACTAGGTTAGCACTAGCGTTAGCGGCCTTGCTCGGCGGTTGGTCAACTTTCTCAGTTGCTCCAGCAGCCACAAGAGTCTTGGGCCTCGCTAGTGGAGAAGAACCCACACCGACGTCATCAGGATTTCCCGATTATTTGGATTCATTCATTTCGATGGCTCATAAAAAAAGTTGTCGGTCAAGGGTAACGTTCGAACCTTGACCCCCGACCCTGACCGGGTTGAAGGGAGACGCAGTCAAACGAGCGTCGGATCGCAGCAAATGCTGCGGAATGTTTTCGCCATTCGTCCGCCGTCTTTGGAATTCCCGGAGAAATGTGACGGGTGGACCGATGAATGGCGTCACACAGCGGCCGACGTGTCCATCGACAGACTAACGTGACAGACACAAGGCCTAATGCTGTTCGCTGGAGTCCCTGCGTGTGGTCTGAGGTTCAAAATAAAAACCTGCATCCCACTATTGCTTCTTTTTTTTTTTTTAATTTTCCCTATGCAGCCCGAAAAGTTCCATCAAATGTGTCTTCGATAGCCCGGACTTTAACCCGCGTGCGGCTAGAGGAACTTCAATGTCTACCTCATTATCCTCTGGTTCTTCCCCCTCCACGACCGTCCTTTTGTTTCAGGAATCCCCCGACCGTCGCCGGAGCCGAGAGACTCCTCAGAGCGCCGTGCGGCGAGCGGAGCGTCGGCGAAGAAAAACCTCTCCCAATTAGAGAGGCGAACGTTGGACGCGTCCGCCGCCACAGTGCATCTGTTCATGCCAAACGCTTTAATATGGCCGCATCATATATATTGCCCATCTCATTATCTGTTGATAATCTGGGCCTTTTGATTGATTAGAGGCTATTATCCTCCAAGGGGGTTCTGCCTCTCTGCAGTAGCTTGATGAATTTGCCGAATCCTACACCCGGAACGCCTCGAGCTCCGACCGCTTCCGCTGCGATTATTATCAACGATCTACCGAGAAGAATGAACAATTAAAGTGTGGAGGATTTCTAAAAGAGAGACGTCGTACAAATCCATATAACACAAATGTCTGTTGTATTGACACAGTTTGATTAGTGTGGGAGTAAAAGCGTCTGATGGTAATTTGCAGTAGTAAAAATCTTTTTTTTACTTTCAAAGAGGAGATTCAAAAAACAGAGGACCTGCCCAATTGTTATACACCAGACGGGGGATTTTCCTTTGTTTGTTTTCCGATTGCATCATTTACTGCCTGTTAAAGCACCTGAAACACCTGAAGCCGAGGAAAGGTGCCGCCATCGGCACCGTCGGCTCTCATGCACCATCAGAAATCTCTGCAAGAGCGGAAGAAAAAAAAAAAATCAAATACGGTTGGGTGTGTTTGAGAACACCTTGTCCTCTTGTGACATTCAGACATTTATCCACTCCACCGCGAGTGCGAAGTTGCCCGCGGCTTGAAGACACAACACCCAGTTTTTACAGTTTCCTGCCTGCGCGCAGCCAACAAGACAAATCCTTCATGATCAATGAAAAGCCGGGAAGTGAGCTGACCTTCACAACCCCCCCCCCCCCCAGAGAAAAATCACAAATAAAACATTAAAACATTATGTTTTTAAATCCCCCTGCAGTGTTACGACATCAATTATGAAAGCTACAGACACACACGTAATGACATGACTAAGAGGTACCTGTCATCTCCGCCTCTCATTTTGAATTTGGCTGAAATGCTTTTTAACACTGCTGTAATTGGAGTAGTTAATTTCAGGCTTATTGTCAAATCACAATGTGATTAAAAAAAAAGAAAAGGAAATGTGATTATTAAGGCCTCTTATCCCCCCACCGCTGTTGCAGACACTTGTACTCTCGTGTCTTTATTTGACTCTCATGCTCTTAAATATGACTTCACTGATTCATTAATTCATCATGAGTTTAAAAAAAAAAAGAAGACCAATAGAACCAATAGATCCGTTGCTTCCACAATGTTCATGGCGATACCCGTTACTGTACCTGTTCCCCCTTTGAGACGCAGTGTGATACTGTAGGTGTTAGGGACTGATGTGTTATACACGTGCAGTTGTACAGGTGCATTTTTAGATAATGTTAGGTGACACACCATTAGAGGATTCCCACGGCTAGATGGGCATGAAACTGAGCTGAATCAGCCGGTACAAATGAGGCTGAAGAAATCCATTCGAAAGTATCCAGTGGTTCTTTGGTGACTAATTTAAGGTAAAAGCCTGCGCACTTGAATCCATTCATCAAGCTTAAGGGCAAACGTAATTATGCTCAATTATGCTTTCAGGAACATTAGCATTCAATTTTCTTTTTGTCCACCTGATGAATGTCAGCCCAATATTCACTCTGCTTTTAGCTCGAATTTGTTCTCCACCAACTCCTGACGCAGAATGTTTGTGTCTTTTGCTGCTGGCTGTTCCACATTCTTCACCAGCTGATCACCAAATGTGTAATAATATTGAACCATCTGATGTAACTGTTTTTATATTATCATTTTGGAAAACACATAAGCATAATATAGAAACTATCAAGGCCTGCACAGACGACGACTTTGCCATATGTCTGTCTGTTGATATTAGTTTGTTTGTCGGCAGAATTATGTAAAAACTGGATTTCCACAAAACTTGGCGGAAGGATGGGACATGGGCCGAGAAGGAACCCATTAAATTGTGTACCGGACAAAGGGGAGGATCCAGGAATGTGTTAACGCTCGCAAGATACGGCTTGTTGCACATTTTCTGATGATTTCCCGGGAAGAATTTATTGATTTTGATTCTAAAAATGAGGCATATTTATGAGTCTGTGCTATTGGGTTCAGATCTGAAAAAAAAGCCAGACCAAGCAGATGTGAATGTGATTTCATAAGGGGACAGTTGGGCCTTGGCGGATGCAAGCACTCTACTGAGTGCTATAGCCTGTACTCATAGCAGCCTGCAGCCACCATCTAATCTTTGTATGATCACATTATCTTTTGTGCACCTCTGCAGGAATGATAACCTATCTTTGGTTTGCTGTGATTATCCTGCCAAGGGGTTAAAGGCTTTCTAGTCACAATGAAAATGTTGCTGTTTTCACTTGTGAAGCAAAGGGCTGATCATTATCACTGTTAAAGTAACTCATGTATTTCAGGGAGGCTGCACTATATGAAAAGGCAAACGGTCGCTCTGTCAGCCTCCCAGATACACTCCTGTTTGAACCCTCACCCTTCTTCAGATGCGTGTGGACTCGTTTCGTGAGTTGTTTTTTTACACGGGATTTTGGAATTTAGCTATAAAGATCTTAGCCGACGGTCATGAGGTCGGGCACTGATGAAAGAAATGAAAAAGCACTGCAACAAAACTGCACAAAAGGTCGCATTCGAGTGCAACATGTTAGAAATCACCAAACCTAAGTACAAGTTGACGGGGTAGATTGAGGGAAAGTGGGTTTAAGAGCAGTAAATAGGAACACTCACAAAATAACAAAACCGGAATCCAGTAAACATCACAAACTGAACAGGGTAAGAGCATCAGACAGGCAATATTCTTCTAATATCTGTGAAGTGGCAGAGCGGCTCTTCAGGTTCAAATTCTATATGGTGTCGCAGCTGCAGCGTAATGCAAATGGAAATCAATTCTTACTCTTAGTCACCACCTTGTTTTTGTAGCTATTGACGAAATGAAATAATCATCCTAGTGTTAAGCTGATGCCTTGTCCTTTTAGTGTGTCCCCATAATGTTGGGAAGCAAACTACGAAATCAATCTGTCGAGACTAATTTGCAAAAGCAGTCCAAAGAAATATTATTGACGAACTTGCTCCTCAGGTTTCAAGTCATTTTTTTGTATTTCTTCTTCTTTTTCTATACCATCACATTTTCTTTTTCTACTTTACTATTTACTTATATGTTTGTTATTTTTTATTCCTTCTCGGAGAAAAACATTTTGCTGGTAACTTTTATTTTGAAATTTCGCTATGGGGTTGGAGCTTTCTCCACAGGTGCGTCAGTTGATTAGGCGTCGGCCATCTTGTGGTGTGTATGAAGCAGGAGCTTGTTCTGGAACAACACCGTGACCAAGGCCCTGGGCAGAAATGTGTTGCAGACTCTTCCACTAGTTCAGTTATTGTTGTCAATTTAGTGTTTTTGTCATTTTACTGGTAAAAAGGTGTGAAAGTACACAATCTCTCCGTGGTTCACCTGGAAGCCTCGAGCCAAGTCTCAACTGCATTATCATCTCCTCAGAGGTAATGTAAACGTTTTAAACGTATCAGTGATTATGTGAATTGTTTGTGACTGTTGAGAAAGCAGCAATTGCTGTATGAGTTAGCTGGCTAACCCCCCAGCCTGAGGTAAAAGTGTTAGCTAGCATAGCATTGTAAGTGTGCTACTGTTCATAGCAAATGCATTAGCACATGTTAGCGTAGCTGTCTCTCAATCCAAGTAGAATGTCCTGTGTGATTGTTGGGAGACAGTTCAAGTCCCATAGGGATTTGAGTTGGAGCATAAAGAGTTGCGATGCTACCTCCAGGTTAGCTGCTAACCTGCTAGCTTCGGTAGCTCAGCACTTTTAAAGGTGACACGTGTTTGTGGGGGTCTAATCATATTTAAGAAAAGTTTGCACCCACGGCATTTGATATCAGAAATTTGAAACCATCCTACTTTTTACGCAAGGATTCAAATATGAGCATTAAAAAGATTCTCAGCATAGCAGTACGCTTGAGATTCTTGTAGTTTTTCCTTAATCAGTATTATCTACACACAGTCTCTAGTCTCTTGTATTTCTTAAACTTTGCAGATGTAATCTCTGCTGTCTCAGAAACATCTTCCTTGTCCTGCTATCCTATTATGAAGGCACTAGCTGTAGCGAGACTACTTGACAGTCCTCATTGACAAGCTGGTGGTGTTTGACACGTGCATTTCTTGAAATTGTTAATGGGAAAACCAAAAAAAAATATTTATTTTCTTTTTGTTTTACCATTAACTGTCTGGACAAATATAATGCATGGCATCACACACACACACACACACACACACACACACACACACACACGTAAAGTGCCAGGATAAGAGCTCCGTCTGGCTTTTTGCATTATCACAAATGACATTGACTGATGTTTTCTTACTTACTAATATCAAATCTTGCCAAGTCTATTAATTTCCCGGAGAGTCTGGCATTAGAGGTTTTTCCCATTTTCTGCCTCTTCCGTTGATCCATGTCAAGCTCTTGATACTACATGCAAAGCTTTTTGAGCCTGTCACTGTACAATCCCAGTAAAACCTGTATAGGATTTGGATTTGCCTTTTTTTTTTTTTACTGCCTAGTCTGAAATGACCATAAGACCTTTTTTTTAAGCTTCTGCTTGTAGCAAGTTTGGTGTATCGAGGACATTGGGATGAATGTTATTGTTTAGTCCAGTAATTATCAGGACCCACTCTCAAATCAGGGAATTCAAACCTCGACTCACTCACTTAATGGATAATTAGCTCTACAAACTCAACATCCTCCAAAATGTCTGTTTCCCAGTATACATGTGATGTAAGGAAAACTTGATATATTTCCCGAATGAGCCTCTGCAGGTTGTTGGGGTGCTTCTTTTGTTTTTGTTAAGTTCCTTGAGACAACTTCAGATATATTTGGTATCTTTATTCTACACTTTATAGAATTAACTTTGATCATCTTGTGGTAAACTCGTCAGAAAAACAATGGAGATGAATAGAGAGAAAAGCAACCATTGTCCTGAAATGCAGCAGTGAAAACCATACTTGAATAATAAGACATTATTACATTATGTCTGATTTAAACCAGAAAGATTGTACTGGATAGAGAGATACTTATTTAAAATAATGAGGGGGAAAATAAGAATAAAGATATGATAAATAAGAGGAATAGATAAGTGCTATACAAGTAGAAGTAAATAAGTAACTTAAAAACATTATAAAATTATGGAATACCATTTTGAGGTTTTAACTAAAAAGTTAAACTCTCACATATTCCCTTCTTGGCAACCCCATGCTGTTTCTACGCTGGAGGATCTTTTAAAAAAACTCATTTAACGAACATCTTCTCTAGTATACTGTTTGTGACTTAGTTTGATATTCATTTTATCCGCTCGTAATCTTTCAAGTTCTCTTTCACTGCACTCGAGTACGCCGGGATTAAACCTTCTGTTTCAACTGTAATGTGCGTTTTCATCCGGACTGATGAAATTCATGAGATGGTAATTTCGCTTTTTTCCTGCGTTTATTAATCGACGTGACGCTGTAGAAAAAACTAAAATGAGAAAAAAAATGATAAAGATGCAAGGCATCACATTCTGTCGGATTGTGACAACGAGAGCGCGGAGGAGGAGGAGGGGGGGGGGCAGGTTGAACCTTACAAAATACCTTTAGGTCTCACTTCCATCATCTATATTTGATGGAATATGAGTGAGCTGCTCAAAGACCCAAAGAAAAGCACAAGCACGTCACATATCTAAAAATATGTCTCTGCTACCGATTCAACTACCCCGACAAGGCAGAGAGATCCGAGCGCAACATCGCCCTTCAACCGACTTGCACCTGCTCTGCTCACAGGAGGATGTTAAATCTCAGACAGAGTCGCCTTTTCAGTAACGGGAACAGAGGGTGCAGATGTGCCCGCCTCGGCGCCTCGTGTTCGACTTGTTATGGAGGTCAGAGTCGTCTCCGAGCGGTTGTTGTCGTCTCCTGAACCGTGCGCGGAGATCAACCGCCCCCCTTGTGTCTTAATGCATCCGCGGAAATGTCAGACTGCGCAGCCGATGTGTTTGTGTCAATGATAGCCATATTGTTAAAAAAATTGGGAGATACGCGGTGTCCCGCGAGTGAAGAGAGATCGCTCCACCGAGCGAAACCAGACGACAGGATCTGAGGTGTCCTTCCAACATGGAGTCGCCGGGCGGCGCTCCAGTTGCTGACAGTGACGGTGAATGACAAGTTTTTAAATTTACTCTGATTTTCTTTTCTCTTTGCACACAAATTACTTGTGAAGTCGTCCAGAGTTGTCCCCGAGGCGCTTGTGACAGGAATCATGACCAGAATAAGTTCTAGAGGGGCAGATGGTTTGTGTTTGGGCTGTTTTGTAGAATCCTTCGGCGTTTCCTGATGTTTAAATGCCAAGTGTCATCGCAAAAGTTCTTGTCAACGTCACTGCCTGTCACTGCCTCATGTCTGAAACGCTCCACTTCAGTATCTGACGGACACGACGGCAGCAGAGTTTAGCTTTGATTAAAAACAGACATAACTGCTATTTTGTTATTCAAGCCGCTTTTTTTTTATTCGGCAGTGGACGTTATTTTGCCCTAACCAATTAGTAGATCAAGTAAACTTAATTAAGTTTACATGATATATATATATATATATATATATATATATATATATATATATATATCTATCTAAGGGTTGTTATTTTTATGTTGCAGTTCATTCGGTGTCATTTCTTTTTGTCGGCACATCTCTGGCTCATGGCGCGGAGCTTAATCCTAATCCTGATTAACTGTGGAAACAGTTAATCAGCAGGTGTGAAGCCGAAAATTCAGATTATAATCTGTTTGAATAAACAACAGTGTTGTAAACACTTAAGTAGACTTTCGGGCCTCGTTCTTTCTGGACATGTTCTTCTGTCTTGTTGTTAAAAAAAAAGTGCATGCGGCCGTACGTTTCTCCGCTCCTTAGCATTTTTTATTATTATTTATTTAATCAGGCAAACTCATTGAGATTAAAAGTCTCTTCTTCAAGAGGGGCCTGAGAACAGTTTACATTTACAGCAACAAAAGACAACACAAACGACAGACCGCAAGAGCAGACAACAGACAAAAGTACAAGAATGGAAAACCAAAGGCAGCTGCAAGATTCAGTGACGTGTTCTAATAATAACTGTTTGAATTCTCCAAGTGATATGTTCAGTTTGAAGTGGGTTTGTAGTTCATTCCATTTAAAAGCTGCATAATAGTTAAAAACCTAAGGACATTTGGGATGTGGTAGAACAGGAAATGTGCAGCTGACAAATCTGCAGGAATTATGTGTTGATTTAATGGAGCAGAATCTCCAAGGGACATTTCCAACATCTTGTGGAATCCATGACACGAAGAACCGAGGCCATCTTGAGAGTAATGGTGCTTTTAGTATGGTGCTGGTTCGTAATGTAGAGCAATTGTACATCGTTTCATTACATTTGAATGAGGATAGTAATCTATACCTCGATACTTACTGTGTCACTATGAGAGGAAATGTCAGCTTTGCCTGTGACTTCCTGACAGCAGCACCTGTTTTAATCGTTTGCTAATATTGCCTCTAAAATGGTAAAAGTGACGGGAAAAAAAAATTAAGAAAAAATTGTGACACCCTTCTCCTTTGTAAGAAAGTAATTGCAATAAGAAGTGCTTAGTTATTAGTGCTGAGTGCTTGGCTCAATAACCCGACACTCACAATGTCACTAATGACGTTTTACTTATTCAGTATTTGTATTAAAGATATATTTTTATATATATCACAGTTTTCATATTGTGAACGGCCAAAATAAATCATTTGACATTGACATGTTTCCAAAAGCCTTTATTGTATTTGCAAGTAAAATTAGGTATAACAAAAAAAAAAAACAACACCATGCAACACAACATTGACTATTTGAATGTTTGATTTTTTTGTGTGATGATAAATAACAGGTTGTGTCCGGGGAAAAGAATTCATGCGCTAGTTCCAAAGGAATTATGATTTATAGTTGCACAGCTGAGCCAGGGGTGTTTGGCAAAAATATGCCAGGGAAAATAACAATGTTATCCTTTAATGAGTCTTTCAAAATAAATTGCCTTGGCAAAACAAGAGCGTTGCCTCTCCGGAACTGGCAATTTTGTCAGTACTTGAAAAAGAAAAAAAGAAAGAAAGCCCTGGCAGGTCGCTACCGAGCACTTGTATTTGAAAGTAAACAGCGGTTAATTAATACACAGTGGTCTGGATTGTTGGTAGGAAAGTCATGACACTGCCTTTGACCACTTCTTTTCGGCCCTCAGAAAGAGCCTTAGGGTCGCCGTGAAAACAAATGATTCAAAACCTTTAATCCTGCCACTTATAGTGTGGTGAATAATCTTCCTTTTATATGTTATTATGAGTAGACGCCCAGAGCCTGAAAAATAAACCCAGGGACAATAGTAATCGCTCTCACAGTCATATCAGAGACAAATCACCGTTTCCCCTCCGCAAATAAGCCCGAACAAGACATTTCTTTAACGTTGCAGTCGAGGGCAGCTTCTGCTTTCTGGAATTGATGCAGGTCCATAAGCGAGCAAACTGATCTACATACTTTGAAATGTTTGTTCCCCTCTGTTTTAATGCGTTCCATCTGTTTTGCTTGCTTTAAATGCAAAGCCGTGAGGACGGAGAGTAAAAAGAAATGTCTCTTGTGTTTTAAAGAAATCCAGATCTTTCCCGGGAGAGGCGTGATACTTGCTCACCGATGATTTGACGACGAGTCGTCTCGGGGTGTAATTCTCCGTCGCAGCTTTGGTCAAGTGCTCCAAATAAATTGGCCTTGAGTTGCCCATTGGTACCATATATATATATAATCCAGTTGCAAGTATATCCCACGATACTTGGCTCGCCTTTGCCATTTAAAGAAGAGGTATAGAATAGGTTATTAAAAGAAAATACATGCCCTTCACCATTATCCACTCACATTGGTGTCAAAGTGAGCAATTTACTACATTTCCAGGTGCCAAATGGAATAAAAACAAATCATAACGTGCTTTAAAGCAGAGGTTTGATTCCTGTTTGTAGCTTGGTCGTCTGTCCGCAGCAGAACAGTTGGTGGGCAGCCGGTGTGGGATCGTGTTCTTGTTGCTACACTAGTGACTGATGGTCGGTAGCACAGACGGTTTATACAAAGGGACCGGAAAATAAAGCCAATTCGGAAGTGCCTGAAGCGCTGTATTCTCTGGAATGACCAGCAGAGGGCCTAATCCACTGGTTTGCATAAATAAGTCAGTTTTTAGCGACTTCTCTGAGAAAAATGACTCTGCCTCTGAGGAGTTTATGGCTCAATCTCCAGTAAATGATGTTCTCATTTAGAGTCAAATAGATGATAAAGCACGGTATGCATCGGAGCATGGATACAGAGTGATTGACAGGTCGTACCTTCCAATGGGTGACGTCACGGCGGGTTGCCGCGGGTTACAGTGCAGAGGGACGTGAACACCAAAAATGTCATTCAAAAAAAAATATATGGCAAAAATCTGCAAGGTAAATAAATAAGAAGCAACAAACAATAATCCAAACATTTTTATCCTGAAGCTAATTATTCTTTACATTCAAAGATATTTAAGAATTTAAATTTTTCTACAGCTGATGGGGAAACAAATGGAAATCCTTAGTGATTGCACCTTAAACCAGGCAGACCCAACGATCTCGTGAGATATTTGACATCGTCTTTCATCAGAACCTGGATGTGAGGCCAGAAGGCACGTCGAGGGGGTGTGCAGTGTAGTTCGCTCTCTGCATGTGAGGACTCGCTGACAGATGAGCTGAATAACTGTCAGGAAAAAGGCATGCAGGAGACTAATTAGCCCAGACGACACCGTTACTTCACTCTGCGCTCTACGCCATTAACCTCATGCTAGAAAATCACTCGGGGGGGGACAACAAAGTTGTTTTTCTCTTTTTGTATCGGCTTTTCTTCTCTCCGCTGTCACACCTCCTCGCGCGCCCCAGCAGGAAAAACATTGTCCCGCCTTTTATAAAACTGACGCTCAGTTGGATTAAAGCGATGATTAACGTTTGGGAGATGCTATTTTTCACTGCTCTTCATTACAGCGGGGGGAGGTGGTTACAGACGTGCGTTAACGAAGGGTTTCTTCGCAGGCGATACGTCTTTAGTCAGTTATACGCCTTGAGGCAATAAGTCTTGATTGGAGCCATATACAACCTCGCTTTATGGTTCCAGCAGAATGAAAGCCTTCCTCTGTCACAGTGGGCTCCAGGACCGAGGGAGATAACATCCAATATCCAATTCCCTCAGGTCCGCGGCTTTACTGAAGTAAGTGTGTGTGTGTGCGTGCGCGCGCGCGCTTCCTTTTGAATTTGCACTCGTGTATTATGGCCCCGGTACTCGGCTGCAACAGCGGAGCGGGAGAAATCGATGGCAGCGCCCTCGAGAAACAAGTGCGTGTGTGGGCCGGCGGGCGAGCGAGGACAAGCATCAGAACACAGATCAGGCGGAATTTCAGCTGTGGCTCGTTTTTCGGGGAGATGCGGTCGCGGCACAGCCGACCTTTCAACCCACGGTCACATGGTCTTCGTCGCTTTTACCGACAGGGTCCATTTACATCTTATTTGTATTTTTTTTTACAATTTACATGGACACGCTTGAAACCCAGGCTTCCAAACTCTAGTCTGCGCTGCTGCTGTGTGTAGGAATTATATGTAGTGATGATTCCATATTTTCAATAATTCAATGAGGGCATAAAAGGAGACGATGCCAATATAAATTTACAGTCTATGTGCTGCTTCCATTTTCCGCAGGGGCTTTGGGTGGACGTATGGTAATGAAACGCCAGTTAATCAATTCAGTCTGAAGAATTGAAGATTCTTTCAAGTACCTCTGGGGCCCGCGCATTAGGAAGTTAAATGTTCTTTAAGCATAAGGGAATTTTCTTTTTGAATTTCCCCTAATGAGACAGCACATGAAGCAGAAACGCGGATCCTTAAAACAAACTAATTATTATGTACGTGTTCATTTACTTATATATCTATTACATTAGATCACATCGGATGTCTTCAACTCTTTACAGATTATATCCTGACATGTTCATCTCTCAGACATCATCTTGGGAGGACTGTGTACAGTTACAGTAGGGGTTAAAGGAATAGTTGGGACAGTTTTTGGGGCTAACTGGAAGCAGGGGGAAACGGCTAAATGTAAACATTCAAACATTATCCTTTTTAGTATGTGTAGCAATTTGTAGTGAGCGAAAATACTGGTCCAAACCGATTGGGTACAGAGGCCCAGCATGAATAAAAAGTGATTGCTAATCATTACCCTTTGCTGTCGAATGGAAATAAACATATGTTTTATAGCATGTTCGCCTTCGACGTGCCGGTCGGTGGATTTTGTCAAGTTTGCGCAGGGCCCGGCTAGCCGTCTCCCCCCGCTTCCAGTCTTTGTGCTAAGCTAAGTTAGCCGGGGAGCTGCCGCAGCGCAGCCAGCTGGCGACTTGATTGTCGTATCCCTGAAGGAGAATTGCAGAAATCAACATTATGGCTTCTGAGAGAGCGCGCCGTGTTGAAAATGTGCTAATTACATTGTAATTTGTAACCTTGTCGGGGGGGGAGGGGACACACTTATTCCTCACCGACACGGGGCCGACTGTGCGCGAGCGGAATCAAATATTTCTCCGCGTCAGCACAGGAAAAAGGCATGTGGGCGGACAGAGGACGACATCTGTCTGCGGTTGTTACGGCCTCTCCTGATTTGTGCCCCGGTCCAGATGGGCCGTCGCGCTTCACGGTTTCACGCGGCAAAAAAAACAACAACAAAAAAAGCCCCCGCTACGGTAACAAATGACTCGGGCCGGGATCCAAGGACGGGGGACTCTCGCTAGGACAAACAGAAGGGGCCAGATGAATGGGGCGTCTGGGGCTGCACCGTCACTGCGCCAGGAGCTTCTCCCTCCATATCCCGTGAAGCCTGGCAAAGGCAAACCCTTAAATGACAAAGCATGAAACATGAAGAGGCTGTGCTGGGAGATGACAGAGTACTAAATTGAACGCCCCTTATTTATAGCCGCTGAGTTTTTATTCTCTAAATAAGAATTATGGTTTACAGGGCAAAGTTATTCTCAGATACGTTGTTCATATTCTGAACCTTCCGAAAAAAGACCTGCCTTGATAGCGATACACACCACGTGCACAACATACTGTATATACACTTTGACTGTTACACACATAAGATGGTTTGCTCACATCAGCAGATCTGTTCACCGTAGAAAATATGATCTCGCCTTCCACCTGGCAAATCCGCCGGCATAATGGCAATCCGCCGAGGTGTAAGTGCGTCCGGCTTCTAAAGGGAGCGAGAGGTGGCACTCTGGTTTATTGTATGTTAAATAACCCGTGATTGACGAGGGGACTGAGCACAGCTCTTTTATGTCATGCGCTGGTACGTGGCGACATTTGATCCTGTTGTAAGAAAATAGCGAGGGTTCATTGGCACCTTAATGCTCCTAAGACCACACGTTTCATATAGCGTTAAGTGCAGTAGGAAGCATGGCTGTGGCTTATTCACTGGAAATCAAACTGTTGTATAATGATAATGTATAAAGTCAAGTGTTTAGACCTGCAACCTTGACTTGAAGTGTTATCTAAACCAACACAAATAATGTGGGGGGAAAATAGGGGTGTGTATCAACCCCCTGTCCCAGATTATTTAATATCTATAAATGGAGTTCAAATGCTTTAAATGAGTACCGAAAAATAACCATTATAAACAGCAATGTTCATTAAACCCCCCAAAAAGTTTAATAATGGTCTAAATGTCACAGGCAGATTTTTCAATTGCAATATTAGATAATTGGGAGAAGAACAACTTGATTGCATCGCCAGTGAACGTTTTACTAATGTGAACAATATTAACATTTCAGACTTTGATTAACAACATCGCATTATTTGGTTCATTAAAAAGAACAACATAATCCTGGCAGCATTATCTTTAATGAATTTATCAGCATTTTTGCTAATTAGATGTAAATGGAAATCATTTTCTAGGAGACAGCGATGCACCGACACATGAAATCTTTTGACGTAAATGTTGGAGGAATTGGAGCCGGGTGGAAAGATTGTTTTAATGAAAATGTATTAATATTTGTCAATTTTGCACACAAAATTGGATCATAGACTGTATGCAAAGATGGACAACATGACCGCGCCCCAAAAGTGAAAAAAAACTTCTCCTCCATGTTAGTGGATGGGACAAGGACCAAACTAAAAAGATGTTAAAGCTACAGTGTGTAATATTTAGAGGAACATATTCACAGAAATTGAATATATTGTCCATTACTGTGTGTTCAAACATGTATAATCACCTGCAACAAATAACCTGATGTTTTTTTCGTCGACTTTGAATGAGTTAAATATAGTCACATGGGGTGGACCCGACCTCCGTGTGAGTCTCCATGTTTCTTCGTCGTGTTGAATACGGTTGTTGCACAAAACGGTCCAGACTAGTCGCATTCACGTTGAATTTTCAGACGCTGCCGGAAACTGGGAATGGAACCAGCGGTGCGCCGCCAAAAAGTGTCCCCTGTCGGTCGCTCATTTGGTCAGAAAATTACACACTGGGGTCTTTAAATACATTTTTCCCAAAGATGGTTTCTGTCAACTTAGGTACATAGTCCTCATCACACTTTTATATGTCCAAGTCTTACTTTTTCCGGTAAGTTTGGTTTTCATTATTCGATGCTATGAAACGGGGTGAAACGTCATGATTGGCAGCTGAGACTCACTCGCGATCGGTCGAGCGATGGACCTCAATACTGCGGCTCCACACCACGATCGCGACTGTGTAGACCTTGGCTCCAGATGATGTCGAAAGCACAAGATGGCGGCACCGCTATCCATTCATTGTTTTGGCTTCATTGTGGTGAACAGCCCAACGTGGAGTCTTTGTATACAGTCAGTGGTTTTCGAATTCATGGTCTTCTATCGGTGTCGCTGTACCTCTTGTATTGGTCTTCTGTTAGGCATCTGCAGATCTTCATAGCACATTGGAAAAATCGGAACGTTTGGAGCCAAGTTTTCTGCTCACCTGATATGTCAGATCGCACAGTTGAACGTGGGTTCCCAGTCTCTTGTATTTTCACTGCCATGGCTCCCGCTGAGTTTAATTGCCATAGTGTAGGTTGCTGCTGTAGCCTTCCGAGCCCAGCACTGTTATTTAGCCCACCGGTGGCAACGCGGCCCCAGCTCCACGGTAGCGGGAGGAGGCCCGGAGGAGTTCGTCCGGACGGAGACTCGTCGCCACATGTTCATGCAAGAGAGAGCATCTGACGAACCCCTGTATATTGTTTTAATTATACAAGCTACGGTGCTGTTAGACAGAAAGCAATTTCATCAACGTCATATTGTGTACGAGATTATATTTTGTATGAAACACCGGAAGGGTTCATGCTGCCTTTTATAGGAAGGGAGAACATGTTGCCGTCTTAAATTAATGTACTCGTGAACGCAGGCCGCTCCGCCATCGCACCAAAATCTGTTCAGTAGATGATTGATTATCAACGCGGTCCGGTGTCATGTTTATTTGAACTTGCAGTGAAACACTACTTTATTCGGATAAACCCTAAATCCTTTGGATCAATCACCTTTCCGGGACTTCATTATTTCATTCATGAGATCTGCGGCTACTTTTGTCAGCCTCGGATGGAGATGTGAATCCGCTCGGTGTCGTTCCCTCCGCTCGAGGTCGATCGGTGCCATTGTGCATGTTTCCAAACCGCCTGTTGTGGCTCCGCTTCAGCGGAAGCTCCTCGTTTTCCTTTTTCACCCGTGTCACTCGTTTCTGATGCTCGTCTCCTGTTTGAGGACTTTTTCGCGTCCTGGCTCTGGAATATTCATGATTTATTTATTTATTTTTAACTTCGGCACGCCGACTTTTGTTTCCCCTTTCGACTTTGGGACCTGATTGAGAAACGCTTCCAGTTTGCTGCTCGACTTAGTCGTTCTGACCCACGAGTGCTCATTAGTCATTGAAACATAATTACACGTGGGCACATTGGTCCAACTACACACCTGCAAAGTTTCAAGACACTTGTGGTGAACTGTGACTGATTCATAATTGTCCAATTAGCACTTTCTTTTTTGCAACAGGCAATCATCATCAAGAAGTAAAGATTACTAATTTAGACCAAACTTTTCATTTTACTCTCTAGTTTGGATGGTTTTAGTTACACCCTTTGTAATCCTATCCTAAATTCAATAGACATCACCATCAGGAAAATCTTCCTTGGATTGCGCTTTAAATATGCAATGGTGTGAAATAAATGCGGATGCATACTTTTCCTATAGATCACCTATGGTTGCTGTGGGAAACATTTATCTCTTTTGGCATCAATTGAAAACCATCTATAGGGCTGTCCGGGCCGCATCGACACTCCAATGTTACCACAACATCGATTATGTAAATAGGTCAATTTGAGCTGATGTTCATCCCTAAGTGAGAGCAGCTCCCCGCTTCCGGGCGTGGCGAGTGTGCAAGTTCATCACTATCTCATCTCCTCTCCTCCGGTCTCCAGCTTCACTCGACCCCCTGCTGCCTCCTCCTCAGTCTGCTCTCCAGCTCGTCCCCCTGCTGACTGCCGACTTATCCGACTCCGCTCGCAGCTCATCCGTTTTCCTTTCTTTTTTCGCTCCGTCCTGCACACCACCGTTCCCTCATGGGCCCTCCCAAAACACCCTCATCTCCTTTCTTCTCTTTGTTTCATCTTTTTTCTGTATTTAGGTACAAACCTTCAAACGCAACTGAATCTGGGAAAAATATCAAGAGTATTTCCCTATTGACAGAAACAAACACTATTTTAATTATGGGTTTCTAGTATAACTGTGACTAATGTCTCTGATTTTTCTATTTTTTTTCATGATTTTATGGCTATAAATGTGAAAAATTGTGGACTGTGGATTATTCAGCTCTTTGTAAAAACCTCCTGAATGTTTTTAATCATAAATTATCAAAGTTAGCAAGTTAGCTGCATCTCTGCTTGCAACCCATCCGTGGCAGTTTTCAACACGAAGCCGCTTTATTCAGTGTTTTTACTGGTCATAATTTCTTGGTCTGTTTGCTTTGAAGAGTTAAATGGACAGTTCAGTGATTCTGATGTGGGGTTGTATGAGTGACTTATGCATAGTTAATACGTTACCTTATGGAAATGGTGATCAGCGATGTCATTTAACGGAGTTTGGAGGAAAAGTGGAAGTAGCCACAGTCTGAGTCCCACTGTTGCGGAAGGGATTGAAAAACGTCTTTTACGTAGTTTTTTCACTGCTTTAGTTTTCCGCCAGAAAGTTTGCTACTTCCATTTCCCTCCAAACTCCGCTAAATGACATCGCTGATCATCATCTCCACGAGGAGTAACTCGTACGACCCCAGTTCAATAAATTACTCCATTTTGTTTTTTGATTTTGACTGAGACAGTCCTAGCGGCAAGAAAAATTACATATTGTGTTTTCAAAACATTTCTTGACCAATCTCCACAATCAACGGAGGGTGATTCTTCCAAATCCCAGGAAGGCTTACTTATCCCCCCCAAATGTCAGTGTTCATCTCAGGTTTTACTTCTCTCCCTTGGTCTCTGTCTCATTACGCAGCACTCTCCCAAATTATTTTCTCAAAATCAAATTCGCTGTGCCGTGATTGAGCGGCAAACAAGTGTGTGTGTGCGTGCGTGTGTGTGTGTGTGTGTGTGTGTGTGTGTGTGTGTGTGTGTGTGTGTGTGTGTGTGTGTGTGTGTGTGTGTGTGTGTGTGTGTGTGTGTGTGTGTGTGTGTGTGTGTGTGTGTGTGTGTGTGTGTGTGTGTGTGTGTGTGTGTGTGTGTGTGTGTGTGTGTGTGTGTGTGCGCGCGCGGCGGGGAAACAATGAATCAGTCGCTCTTTGTGCGGCGGTTCTCTTGAGTCATCAATGCAAATCACACAGAAGTGAGAGATGATTACTGGCCGGCGACTTTCCTCTCCGCTCCAACGGAGTTGGTGTGAAAGTCTTATTACAAACTCGGAACCCCAGCAAATAGAACTCTCCAATGGCGCGTGGGTCCCGGAGCAGCGAACGCAAAATTGACTTGGACTACCATCCTAATTGGCAGGGCGTCGGCACCGGTCCTGGAAGCTGCGAGCGGCGAGGAAGAGGGGGGGAATATTGGACTTGGCGTTCAGCTGAGGGGCCAGAGACTCGATTCTGGGGAAAAAACCTTCTCGCTCCACATTTGTTGGAATTCGTCAGGAAACCGCGTCGTGAAAAGTTCTTCTGACCCAAGCAGCCAGAAATATCAATCACAGCTTTTGCATTGCTGTCACCAAATAAGATATGCACACGCAGCCTTTAGTTTAGACACCACCATACTGGGAACAGTCTTCCTTTCTTCCTTTTTTTGTCTAGTTAAAAGACATGGTGAACCAGCAGTTATTAGACATCTCCTTCCGCAGCTCCTCCGACTATAATCTTAGCAGGAACAAAAATCCTCCCGTGCATTGTCTCGACTGCACATTTCCCCGAAGCGCGCATCCCTTCAACAATCCACTTTGGCAGCCAGCGACAGCTCTGGAGACTGGGCAGACTTAAAGAGTCCCATCGGTCTGTTTGTTAAGAGCGTATCATATATTTTTTTTAAAAACTGAATTATCAGGGTAATTGGCTTATTAACGCCATTCACTTCGCGGGTAAACAAACCGACGGGGCCGATGCGAGGTAGGAGAGATGATGCGGAGATGCTGCCGGTGCGAGGTAACGACACGGGTGTAAGTTCTACACGGCTTAACCTCACATTACTGTAGCTCCGACTGAGAGATATCAAGAAGCAAAGACTTGTTTGCTTTTGTTGCAGTGGATTAAGTATGTTCATGGACAGTTTAAGCCCCAGTTATAGTCAATTAATGATGCTGTTACTGACGGTGTTCATCCCTTTACGGCTGCAATTTACCATCTCCCGACGGCTTCTCCGGGCATGATAGTCCCAACACCGCGTCGCAAGGTGAAAGCGGTGTCACGGTTTCATGAACGTGACGAGTTCAGTGTACCCGAGTGGCCTCTGGTCGCCAGGTCGGGAAAACAGCAGTAGAACGCCCGCGAGATGTGGTACAAGGGATAGACTTGCAGGATGAACCTGCGGCCGACCCAATCTGCCCCGATGATGTGATGCAGTCGTGTCGACGCACGGAGCAGAATCTTGTGGAATCCGAACAGCAAAGAACCAAGGTTGTGAGAGCAGACGCTCTACTTTCTTGTGGTGAGTTTGACCTCAACGTTTAACAATAGATGCTTGATTGCTGAATTTCAATGCTAAATGGCTGCACAAGAAAAATCCTCCTGCATTTTAAACAGATTTGGTTCAGTTTGCCGAATTGTTTTCTGCCATCGACCTCCATGCTGGAATTGATTTAATACGGTATTTAGACTTTTTTTTATGACAGCAGGTGGTCTGATTTGCTAGTAGTGTCACTATGTATATATATTTTAAAAAATCAAGACACCGGGTGGTTGAACTAAATCTGAGGATGCAATGTCATTTGTATAGATTGATTTATATACTTTATTGATCCTTAAGGGATATACAACAGTTTATTGAAACAAAACATACTCTATATACGTTCTAACAGTTGTAGCAAAGCTAATACTGAGATCGCAAATGAAGGGGCAATTCAGAATAAATGATCGGAGAAACTCGTACAGATGCTTTCATACAGGGCGAAAGAGAGAGGTCACTGAATAGTCTCATTAAGAAAAAATGACTTGCATCGTATGATCATCCGAACAATCATCAAAACCCCAAATGTGGGAATATATAGAAAGGTGTCTACCTCCAGTAAACTTTCAGAGAATCGATGGAGAATCAATGTCAGGATTTAATCTGCTCATGAGGCTGCTGGTGCCTCATTATCTTTCTACTTTCTACTCTCTAGTGTAAGTTTGCTACTTCCGCAGACGTCTAAAGATTTGGTATTTGTATTCTCCATGTTTTTTTCCTCCTGTTTCCTTCTCTTCCTGTGGAACCCCATCACTGCAATTACCATCGCAACATCAGACAATAGATAAATCGTTATCGGTGTGCTCGAGGTGATGTTGCGAGTGATTTTCAAAAACGTCTGTTGGGAAAAGTACGGGCGATTCTCGTGGACTTTGAGCTCTCCATTAACGGCCTCCCTCTCCGTGTGGCGAAGAGGTCGCAGACTCTGACCTGTTGATTAACAGAATCACCAGGAGTGATTCTCAGCAGTGCAGAGACGCTCATCATCTGATTGGGGTCAATGAGGAGTTTTGGTGCCATCAGGTATGAAATCACAGGTCTTTTTTATTGGAGAGTTTCGGAACCTGAATGATTATTTATGTTTGGTTTTCCAGCAGCGAGCGGCTGTGTGCATTGCATTGTGGGAGAGTACAATCCCTAAACACTAAGCACATTTAGTATGCATGCTGCTGGAGTCTGCTGCTGCTTTGTCCCTTTTGCAGTGTGAACAATTCCGAGAGCCTGTTTTGACTTGGTATGGATTAAGACCACACGCGAGTGATGCTGTGAGGCTCGACTTGGGGACAGCGGTGCTCAGAGCTAAATGCTAACATTAGCATGTTATTATACAGTGACGATGCTAAAATGATGGCGTCAACCAGATCTAATGTTTACAATGTTAGTGCATGGGACATGGACCAAACAATAAAGATGTTAAAGCTACAGTGTGTAATATTTGGAAGAACTTACTCACAGAAATTGGATATATCGTCCATAACTTTGTGTTCATATCTGCATAATCACCTGCAACAAGGAACCAATGTTTTTTTCGTCAACTGTGAATGAGCTAAATATAGTTACATGAGGTGGACCCGACCTCCGTGTGAGTCTCCATGTTTGCTACGTCGTGTTGAATACGGTTGTTGCACAAAACGGTCCAGAATACGTCGCAGTCGTGTTAAATTTTCAGACGCTACCGGACATTGAATCAGCCGTGCGCCACCGTAAAGTGTCCCCTGTCAGGTCCTCAGTTGGTTGTGTTTTGCAACTTTACCACCAGATGCCGCCAGAAGAGTACGAAAATTACACACTGGAGCTTTTAAGTGAACAATTAATAAATGATAAAGTTATTACAATTATGATGTGAGAACAATGTCAGAAACTGGTTTTGAGGGCACAGTTTGCATCACATTCAGAAGTGTATCGTTATGCGTATCAATGCCTACGTTTTTCTTATATATGTCATAACCTGATGCTGGGTGTAAGACTTGCACTGCATGTGTTGTGAGTTTTCTCCAAAAACTTTTTAGGGCTATCCTAGCAAGCTAAAAATGGAAATCAGATCAGTCTGGAAACGGTTCTGTGAATCGGCACAATAACACACACAGAAATAGCAGCAAAAGAATCTAATAATTGAAAGCTAACGATGTTTGTGGGAAGAATCTGAGAAACCCACATGTTTGCGTGATGATTGACAGGGTAACTAAAAGTTTTTCACTCATTGGAAATGCATAAAAAAAAAAAGAAGAAAGAAATTGCATCATAAATCCACTTTCAAACAGCGGAAATTAAATCAAGCATTTGGATGTTTGTGGCTAAGTCATGCAGGTTAATTTGTTTGTGAAGCAACAGCTCTGCTCCTCCGTATCCACGAAAAGGGACATTTTTTGTCGCTCAGACGTGCAAATGTTGCCGTGTGAGTCGTACAGCAACAAAGATGTGGCTTTTGTTTAAAGGCAGGTCGTGCTGCGGAGGGGGGATTTGAAAATGAAAATATTGTGTGGGAAAACCTAGCTGACCAGACACGGCGCCTTCAACAACAGCATACAAATAAATTCCATCATTAATTCTGATATATCCAGCTACTGCAGCATTCTTCACCACACCACATTCCAAAGGCAGAGGAATACTCAAAGCTTAACAAGCCCCAAAAATCATTAGTTATCGATTGTTTGTTTTATTACAAGTATATCCTTTACTTGGGTCAGTAAAATGAATACATTTTTTTCTGTTTTGTACACAGTCTTCCTTGAAATCTGCTCTACACAGTCAGTGCAATGGATGTTCGCTTCTACTGTCGGTTCTTAGTCTTTGTACAGTTTCCTACATTTTTTTAAACATTGCAAAATCTATCAATTTGTGAAATTCACAAGCTGCCCCCCCTTCCCCCCATAATAATTTCGAGCGAATCCATTACATCAGCCCTCCTCATTCTTGGCCCCCAGAACGGTCCAAGACTAAAGCATGTTCCTTTCGTGATGTATTAGCTCTGACACCCGGGTCATATTTTCATTAATTAAACATGGCTTTGTAATAATTTCGTACTGATAGAGACCAATTTCGCCACCGCAGACTTCCGGGCACACAATACCTGCTTTTGCCACATAACTTAATTAGAAAATGATAAATGCCTCAGCCAGTGTGTCCCATACATTTCTAAAAGGTCACGGCTACCTCTGGCTTTACTCGTTTCTTAATTCATCGCACACTGCGGACGAGTCGTTCGGAATACGGAGGTTCTTGTCTCCAATTCAACTCTTACCTTTGCGAGCCTTTCAGGTCCACTGCGGCTTAAACACAATAGGTAGCCGTGAATGTTTGTGTGTATCTTACTTTACTAAGGGCGACAACATGTTGTGAAGCATATTGTGAAGTATTTGCTGAGACGATCAATGTGACAAAGCAACCTCAGGTCACCGCTTCATTCCAGACTACAAGAGCTTTATGTAGCTGAAGGAAGGAATGTGCAGTGACACGCCCGGAGACGGTGTTTTGTGCAAATGAGTTTTACAGATTTTCAAGGGCTTTTTTTTTCTTCCCCCTCCCACCGTTTAATTTCCTACAGAGCGGCCGGCGATGCCCTGTTGCCCCACTACATGTCCTAATTTCCTGCTGATAAAAAGAAAACATCACTAGAGAATTACCGATTGTGGTCTGGTCCATTTATCAGCTGACCAGAGATTAGGACCCTCGTAGTCAAAACAGCTTGGCCTAAGATGAGCATGAAATGGACTTGTACCGCAGTAACTGAAGCTCATACTTCAGTTTGGCTATGAGGCGATGGCCACACCATCATTACAGTCTGATGGCAGTTATGTTTGTGAAAACCTGCTGTCGCAAATTGCCTTAGCATTACATTTTTGTTCATTGCTTAATGGTAGAAATTTATTAAGTTCAGCAAATTGGAACTGAACAAACACGCAAAGGAATTTTTTTTTGTACCTTTTTATTTGATATTAGCCAGGAGGGATGCAATGATACCGATACCAGTATCTGGTCTGATACTGTGCTCCTGTACTACTAATCATAAATGTACTCCGAAACTACAGCACCGGATACCACTTAGATGAGCAGGCATCTGATTAAAAAATGAAATTTTTTTTATATTTCTTCTTTTAATGTTGGGGCAAGTACTCCTATCTGTACTCGGAATCTGTAAGAACCTTAATGTAAGTACTTGTACCTGAACCTAACATTGTCCAATCTTATTGGGGCATTAAATCAGAAAACACATTTTGGAAGGCAATGCGAATTCAGTTTAATGTTGAGGACTTGTTGTAGCGTAGAGAGACAGGAAGGGAAGGGGAACGAGGAACGGTGATGACACGGACTAGAACATTGCAGAATGAGTAATGGACCATTTCACTAAGTGTGTTTGTGTGTGGGGGGGGGGGGGTCATGGTCTGGCAACTTGGACGACATTTACTTTGCTGCCATGAGTAAGTCCACAGACGGCAGGAAGCACAATTCTATCACATCATGATGTCAACTCTGAAACAAAGAAGGAATGCCAAATATTGCAAAAACACAAAGGTATGCAAAAGCTCAGTTTGAGCCTCGCTGAGCAGGCCTTGACAGAAAAGGTCTCATGAAATCCATGAAATCAATATAAAGCTGCAGATACACTCATTCACAACTTTCAGCAAAAGCGTGGGACAGCCAGAGCCAATTGCCAGTGAATCCCTAAGTCACCATCATCACCACAGTATTTGCCATTGTGCCAGAGCAATTTCACATTGTTTCTGTACTCGACATGGAATCCTGGGGAACGGAAGTGAACGGAAGCAAACATCTCTCTCAGTGAATTTCCCCTCTGCCCCTCATCTCTAATTCGTCCTCCTCCCCAGTGAACGCTGCATCCCTGAAACAGAGGAGAGAGCATCCTGCCGAATACTTGATCACAATCTCCAACTCTCATGCACCCTGTAAAGAAGAAAGCTTTTTACCAAAGGCCCCCTAATTTCCAATTTTCTTGAAAATTCATGACACACTTCACTTGAAGTTCTTGAAAACTTTCACAAGGATTTCTTATACCTTGACTGACGAATCCTTTCACATAAGTCATCAAAGCCTTTTTGTGGCTGGCACTGTCCCATCACAGCAAGACGTCTCTGGGTCAGCTCGCCGGAGCCTCTGTGTCAAGTTTGCATATCCGTGGGTTTTTCTACAGGTGCTCCCGACTTCCTCCCACAGTCCAAAGACTTGCAGGTTAGTTTAATTGGAGACTCTAATTAGCATGTAGGTGTGAATGTGAGCATGAGGGGTTATTTGTCTCCTATATTGTTGTATTTCTCTGTATGTCAAACCCTGCAATATGCTGGCGACCTGTCAGTGTACCCCACATTTTGCCCCAATGTTAACTGGGATTAGCTCCAGCCCCCCTGTGACCCTCGAAGGAACAGTAGTATAGATAATGGATGGACGGACCAATTCGAAAGTGGTCTAAACTCTTTAGCAAACAACTTTAAAAGTTAAAAATCGCATTTAAAAATAATCTGAACATGCCTTGCAACCACTGTGAGCATGTAATGCTGTAATAAGTAAAAACAATATACCCCATATTGCACCTTTTTTATTGGCTGACCACTAAAACAATAAGCTGTGATAATTGTACTTCAATTCTAACAAATCTGAGAGCGCACCCAAATATAAAAAATGAATGATATAGTTTTCAGTGCTATAAGTAAGCCAGTCCTAGTTTGGAAAGTCATAACGTTTATCACTCTAGGAAATAGAGAATCAGACCACGTGGCATTCCATCTAGATCTTTGTGACCATTAACTACAAAATGACCTTTTGCAAAAAAATATAAAAGCCAATAACACTTTGCAAAAGGGGTAAAACATCCACATATAGTTCTGTGGCAATATGATGCAAGAATTGAAAAGCTGTATTTGAGAATAATGTGTTACAGCAGAACATTCATTCTGAAAAGGGTTTTCTTTTGTGTGTGTGTGTGGGTGTTTGTCTGCAAAGCTAGGCTGGCGTTCCCTTTTCTCACCGGTCATCTTTTAAACAGTTCAACATCTGTTCATAAAACCTGCGCGCGACATTTTACACAGAAGGGCGAAGTGTGTAGGGAGTACGAGCTGGAGTCGGACCCTTTTGTGTCCCGAACAGAGCGGCGACTCCAACCCATCCATCACTGTAAGGGATTGCTGTGCCCATTGACATTTTATGTGCTGTGAAGGGGGCAAAGTGGGCTGCCGCTGCCTCGTGATTCATTTTGTTGTTGTTTTTCATTGGGATCCTGCGGAGGAGCCAGTGCTTTGTTTGAATGTCAGCAGCCGAGATGGAAAGAGACCGCTGCGCCCACTGAGCTATGTACAGTGTGCGCCCGTGATTATGATGGATCGTCCGCCGCGGCTGCACATTTCTCAATGTTTTAAGAGCACATTTTATTCTAAGTGCATGTTCTGAACGTCGGGGCTGTCACGAAGCGTGCTGAGATGCTGAAGCACTTCAGTCTAGTTGTTCACGTGGAGGAGATGGAGACTCGATCTAGTGCCCGCGGCTCAGGCGATAATCATACATATTCAACTGCTCTTGCAGGAAAGTTTATTTGAAACCTTTCAATCATCTCTTCATCAGCCCATTGACCAAAGAGCACTTTATACAGCCAATAGCCATACATGTATTACAAATTGTGGGACAACCAAAGGCAGTATTTATTATTCAACACACAGAAATGCCACCTGCTTCTCTTTGGTTTCCCTACTGTGGTTTTAGGAAATTTTATTTCAAACTTAAATCCTCCACAGTTAATAATTTATTTATTTTCTTTCAACAAACGGCGCTGGGAGAGTGCATACCTCCACTACAAGCTGACGACCTGTCTCGCCTTGTGAAAGAAAGTGTCAAAAGAAATCATGGATCTACCCATTTAACAGATCTGCTCCAAAAAACAAGTCCTCCAACTCGTACGACGAACTCTGTTGAATGTGTTGTAAAAACAACCATATCGACCGTTTCCCAAAATACGCCACAAATACCTTTTTCGCCACAGAGCATAGTGGGCTTTTCCAGCGCATGGTTAAAGAGCTTGTAAAGGTAAGGGGGGATGGTTAGGGTGACATGGCAGAGAATCAGCACGATGACTTTACTGAATATAAGGTAATCGATTTAAATGCACAAACTTGACGGACGTATCGGGTCCGCCGCTGACCTCTAGGGGTGTGCGGTCTTTAAGACGACCACATTCGTCGCAGTGCACTGCTTCAAAAACAAACCCATCTGGTTGCTTTTTGATGGACGACCGTCTCAAATGTAAAGGTTCTACCTTTGTTCTCGCCCCACCCCTCCTCAAGATTTAATGAAAATGACAGACAGGCAGACGGCAATGAAAAACATAACCCTCTTTGGTGGAGGTGATTACTGCGACCACCTTTTGGATTTGTCAAGTTTTTGCTAGAAAAAAAACATTGAGAGAACTGCATCTTGCAGACCTTGTAGTGTTAAGTACGGACTCTCCTAACGAAGAAAAAGAGAAAAAAGATGATCCATCTGCATTTCAGTCGGGGAGTCGATACAAAACCACTTCTGCTTTCCGAGCAACGGTGAGCGCTGTCGATGACATGATGGCAGTTCCATTATTAGCACCGTGTGACGCTCCGCACCAGAAGAGTTTCTCCAAATGACGAGTGAACTCGCAGTGCTGATGTTAATTTCTTATTAATAGACTGAACCAAGTGATAAATCATTGTTGTATCAACAGCTTTCGTGTAGATGTGTGCTGTTGAACAGCGCGTTGGTCGTCAGTAAACATGATGACAACGAGATACAGGCATACAGTTTCCTTTAATGTCTATCTCCACAACAATAAACTTTCCATTGGTTGGATTTGATCTTGCCGACAGTTCAATGTTCAGTGTCGAAGCTCCTCTGGCTCACTCACAAAGCAGATCTTCTCCCTGTAACCTCCTTGCTGCAGCAAATAAGCCCATATGCAGTTGGTTTGAGTTTAATGTTTGTATTTTAATGTGTAGAGCCTATAGAATCGCCATTCTTGGGTGTCCTGCCAGTCAATTCGCATCTTCCGCTTCCGTCCACCTCCACACCACAGATTGTGCCTCTCAGGGAGACTTTGACAACGAGAGGGCAGCGGTTGCGATCGATCGGTCTTGTCGGCACTCGGCAACTCAAAGGCCCCTGACAAGGGGGTTACTGCCACCCTGCTGACTCAGCCTGGCAACCGCCCGGACACATGAAGTGCGGAAGTGAAGGCTGCAGTCCGGCTCTTCTGAAGTTACTGCTTGCATTGATTAGGAGCAGCACTTCGATGTCAGCCAGTATTTTCCTTCAAGCTGCCACAGCTGCTTTTTTTCCCTTTTCCTATTCAGTAGCAGCAGTCTCGTTCTAAAGTTGAAACTGCAAGAGCAAATACTTTGTGTAGGAAAGATTTTACTGTGTGTTGTTGATTTGCATGTTTGCAAATACATTGATACAGAATGTATCTTTACAATCTCTGCGCTTCAAGTAAAATCCAATACAGGATTATGAATGTTTTTTATATTTATCTTTGATAAATCACAGCAAGTTGTTATTGTTGGGAAAAGATTGTGATTTTGTATAATGCAGGAAAGTTCAGTGAATTTGACAGTAACATATTTATTTACATTTAACCCAAGGTACAAGGTGGTGTGAACCTTACCACAGACAGTGGATTCAAAACCCGGAGTGGATTCAGAAAGTCCTTCCTAACGCCTTTTCCTAACCACTTTTCCTTTACCTCAATGGACATCGGCATGAGGTCAATGAAAGTTGTAAAGGAGGATTCATAGCACTTAGGAAAAGCCGACAGCGGTGCTAAGGGAATCCGACTCCTATTTCTCCTTTCCTTTTGCATAGAAGGTCCAGTGTACCCAAAACCTTCCTAATCATTTGAAGAATTTGAACAGCTGTTATCATGGCTGCCGACGAAATACTTCTGGGTCATTTCACTCAGTTGGCAAACTTCCTTAGCAAAATTGACAATTCGACCACAGACCCATACTCCATTGTGACAATTGGGCGCTTTGTACGGCTGCCATCCGCCCTAACCATCCCTGTCTGATTCCATTGATGTCATTGATGAATTTAGTGCCTGACTGATTAAGTAAACAAAATCTTTAAACATAATCCAGCAATTATGTTTCCCACCAAAAAATATTTCATTTCAGTGAAGTGTATTGAAATGTAATATCTACAAGGCAGGGTTGCAGCTCCCCAGCTGTGCTAAATGTCTCCTACGTACCATGGTGGAATATCCACCAAGGGTTTACCCATTAATTAACAATGTCCATGTACTTGATAAGGAGCTACAGTAAAGCTCCATATCCACTCGGGAAAGTTCAAAGTCATAGTTTGCTTTGAAATGTTGGATCTTGTGGCATGGGAAACTATATAGTTGTCAGCTTTAGTGTCTACCCAGAGAAGAGAGAGTTTCAGAGAGAGAGAGATGTGGTTGAAAAGCTGAAGTTTATACGTGAAAGCTTTCCGGGAACGTAATCGCGCCAAAAAAAAAATTCTTCAACAATATGACTTTGCTTTTCAACTTTCACTTCCGATTTTGCATTAATTTAGTCCGCCGCCCCCATCAAACGCAACATCAGTAGCTCATTTTGCAAAGAGAACGGGACCAGAAGGTTAAACCCGGTTGCTGATTAATGGACTTAAATGAACATTAACAAGGAAACCTGAATACGGGCCAAAGCCCATAAACTAAATGCTATTACACTCATTCAGTTAAATGGACGATGTTTCAACATCAACCATCACACTATTCGGGGGTTGCAGGAAAATTGTGAAATGGTTTAGGCTCCCGATGCTTCAACTAATTTTTGTAAACTTTAACGAATATGATACAAAATTCATGCCCCCAGAATCAGAAAAGTCACACTTCCAAATTTTTTGTGTAAAAATAAACAGCTACGTTTCCTCCCATATGAATTCCCTTTTTCCCCTGGTGGGACCTCGTCACAGGAAAGATCGATGTCTTCCTCATTTTCTCACAGGGTTTCTTCTATCTCTTTAAAATAAAATACATAATGCTCTTTCTTTAAATAAACGTAGGCTGTTATCAGTAATCTCTTAATATCTTTGCTCAAAATATTGATGTAATTTTATGCTGCAACACTGATAAAATGACGGCGACTATCTGCTTCGATCGTTGAAGTTATTGATAGAAAACTTAATTAAACCTCAGATTTATTTTGGATGGTCTTATCTCACGAAACAGAATCAATTAATTAGCAACACAACTATCGTAAAGAGAAAACATGGCGATTATCTGATGTCAGTTTATTAGATAAATATCCCTGTCGACATTAATGTGTGAAACCGGGCACATCAAGAAAATACTGACATGATCAACACCACATGAAAACCTTGAGTTCCTGGAATCTGGAGTTGTATATAATAATGATGTAGCTTGGCTGTCTTCTTTAGGCAGCTCATAATTTAGATTAGTGAGTCATTGTTTGTGTGATTAACACTGTGGCGAAAGGTGCTGAGTTTTCTTTTTTTTTTCTCTTCAATCCCCGGGAGACGAATCTGTGCCATTTTGCTGGCTGCCTCTGTCCACCCCCTCTATTGTTGGTGTGGCTGCTTTGCTTCGCCTCGCGGAGCCAAAGTACATAAACACCATTATCAGAGGAGCAGTTGGAGGCAGTGTGCCGCTGTCAAACAAACAATGGGCCCCGTGGAATTGCCTGCCAGGACTCATACATGTCCGAGAGCCACGACGGTAGTCATTCAAGAGGCACCTCGAGTTTTTTGTTACGTATCCAATTGATTTCAGGATTCGACTGTTAATTAAAAATGTTGATTATTGTACTTTGCAATCGTTCTTCCTATGATATCCGCAGAGTGCTGAATGGGAGGGACGTCAACAGTAACAACGGGCCACGTGCGGGAACATTTTCCGTTTCTTATGTGAAATTTCTCTTCCATTTCTTCGTATGGTGACATCGTAAGAACATGACACGCCACATTCGGCGAATGCTTCTACCTTCAGAAAACCATTTATACAAATGCACAAAATAACTGCATGAAAATAAAGTGCCAACCTTTCAATATATTAAAACGGTTTCAACGACAGATATAAAAACTGTCGAGCATTAACTCTGCCCACACCCCACGGGGGTTCAATACCTGGAACTCACTACAACTTAGTTAGAACTGAAGAAGCCTCTTGGAGGAAGGTCAAACGTCTTCAAGAAACTACAAACAAGTTGCTCCTGATCCAACACCCTCATGTTAATACCTGACCTGGATGGTTGAGAATCTCCACAGACAACATTCAAGCACTTCCTTAAAAATTCCATGGTATCAAAATATTGATCGCTGGAGACTTACTTTGTGTTGCTCCCAAGAGACACTTGTCTACCTGGCAGCCTTAGACTGGATATAAAAAAAATGGACTTAGTCACCGGGTCCGGAAAATGAAGCCAATGCGGCGGTTCCTGAAACCTGTATTCTCTGGAATGACCAGCTGAGGGTTTCTATAGAAGTCTCTGAGAAAATGACTCTACTTCTCACTTGATTTATGACGTCAGTAAACATTTTCCGGAGGAGTTTATGTTGTCAGTCGTTAGTGTCAAGTCTTCTCCAATGTTCGTTCAGTAAATCATGTACTAATTTAGAGTAAAATAGACGATAAAGCACCGTATGCACTGGAGTGAAGATACGCCGTGATTGACGGCTAGTCTGCCCGAATGGTTGCAGGTGTAGGTTGTCGCGCAGTGGACGAGCTCTGTCAGCTTCAAAACGGCAGCTAACAAACCAACAGGTGACGACACGGTGGGTCGATACTTGGTCCGAGGTTTTCCCTCTCCGAAGGTGTTCACGTCGCCACTTCCTGTGTCTGCCCAACACTGTTCCCAGTGGTGTTGAGCTGTGGGGTTTTATAAAAACCCATGAAAGACCAAATTAAGATAATTGCATCCAATGTTTGATCTGAAATGCTTCTTTTCCCCTTCTTTTTCTGCAGCTTTTATGTTCAGCTGTTACCAGAAAAAAATAGTTCAGAGACGAAGACGTTCGCTCACACCGCCGTCGTAAACTGGCAGCAGATCATCATGTGGATGTTGCATTTAATCAGCGGTCCCAGCTGCCAGGTTGTATGAGGCCATTACCTATTCAGCCGGCCGTGCTCAATGGCTTGTTTTATACTGCGATCACTCAAGGTTACGCCGAACCTGATTTGTACCGCCATTACGCGGCTTCTGTTGACATTTCAAGCACTTCCAAGCTGAATCACGGGCTTTGGCATACTTCATGAGATTGTCCTCCGGTGTACAGAAACTGAAACAACAACTCGGGTGAAGATTGTTTCTAAATTATCCATATTTATGTTTGATAGTGAAAGCTGTAAGATGTGTTCCTCCAGAAATAGGTTCTGCAGAGTTATAATCTGATCTTGTGTCAGAAATATTATCACTGTTCCATCAAATTGTTTTTACTTTCCAGTTAAACAACTCCTGCATAATTGATGTTCAGTATTTACATGCCTTCTTGCTGCAGCAGCACATTTGGACAGAAACCATGAAAGGGAGGTTACTGCTGCCCTTGAGTTACCGGGTCAATAATGTTGTCAGCGATCTTTTCTTGATATTTTGAGAAAAAGCATCTCAACACTTTTGCTGAGTGAAGCTTAAATTAAAGATGAAAACTTTGGATGGGGAACGACAATGCTGAGCTCAACACTGCGATGGCCCGATGCCATTGGCAACGGCATCGGGGTCAACCCTAAGAGGAGATAGACTCTGAAGTTGCACTGTTTCTAATATCTTTGCATCAGTTAAATCTTGTTTATTTAAATCTAATTATTAGTAGAGGCTCTATGCCTTTATTTTATTTTTTTTGAAACATGACTATGTTCTCATAAAGTTTTGCACAATTCAGAGGCGTGTCTTGGGGACTGCAGATTGAGGAAGACCTACATGTTCCGCCAAACTGCTACAAATCAAATGTTCGGTGGCACTTCAGGACTTATCAGGACATGGCAGCTGTTGCACAGCAGTTGGAGATGGTTGTCCACTAACCAGAAGGTCAGCGGTTTGATCCCCGCTGTCCCCAGTCCGCGTCCCGAATGTTCTTTGGCAAGACACTTAAGGTCCGTCCCATTTTCCCGAACTTGGCCCTACCCTTCTGTTTTGCGCGTTCCCGTGTAGGGTTGGGTGACCCATTTCTTTTGAAGATCAAGAGATAGGGGTTATCTAACCACTTCAAACAGCCCTTCAAATGTAGGGTGGTCCGATGCCGATTTCAGGTGGAGTGGAAAAATGGAGGGGTGGGGCCAAGTGAGGGGAAATGGGACGGACCCTTAACCCCAAATTGCCTCTGATTGCTCTTCTTGACAGTGCATGAATGCGACAGAAGAAGTGCAGTAAATGGCAGCGCTGTGTGAATGGGTGAATGAGACTTGTACTGTAAAAGCGCTGTGATTGTTAGATAAGACTAGAAAAGCGCCATATAAATACAGTCAATTTTTCCAATTCTGACAAGACGTATGCAATTTGAAAAAGAAAGAAGATATACGTATGTACCATGCCACAATAGAGGAACAGGACCACTTCCTTCACTCACGCTGGACTAGACGTACCTACTGAGAGTGAAAAGCACATCTATCTTCTGGTTGTTTAACCGTTGAATGCGTGATGAAAGTCTTTCTGGAGACGGAGAACTTAAAAGAAAGACCGGTTTAAGGCAAAGTTCAGGCCTGTTGTTTTTCATCTTTTTTCAGAGACATTTTTTTTTTTTACACTACAAAGTGTTCACTGTTAGTTAAAGTCAAAAAGAAACTCCATATATGAGATGCTAACTGAGTTGCAGTGCAGCAGAAACAAATATGTGAAATACAAAAGAATATCACATCATGATCGTCAGGGGAGTCGTGTTGAATTAGGAGTTGCTTCACCTGTATATTTTAATGAATTGGATTGTTCTGAAGAACTTTTCCTCCAAGATGAACATTACAAGAAGTGAAATTAGATGTTTAAAGCTTCTCTTCCTGTGGTTCGATTCCATAAGACCAGCTTTTACCACACAGACACAAAATCAGCTGCCTCCCATCCATTTTCTGTGCTAGCACGTTGGGCTAAAGCAGTCAATGCCTGACACCCTTTGGGTTTTCATAGTAAATAAATGCAACCGAAATGTTCTGGAAGCAGTACTCATTTCATCTGGCTTGCCATGACCATGATCCACCCCCAATCAAACCATGTTGAGGGTCATCGGCCCAGCTTTAGCGTTCTGGCTGTACACTTACCAATTCTTATTACTGTATCCTCAGATAATAATGTTAATGTTCTCCAGTAGCGGTGGTTGCAGCTTGTTCTAACTCCCACGTTCGCGCTCATACACTGGAGGCGAGGCATAATGCGGTTCACTTTGAATTGAAGCTCAAGAAAAAACACCCGCCGTGACTCAAAGACTGCAAAGTGCTCCGAGCAGTGTGATTACAAGGGAAAGCTCGGGAGTTTCAACTTTATTTAGATGTCCACTAAAAAGTTCCTTCATGGATCAACCTTAAAACAAATCGTCTTCGTCAGGGGCTAGGCTTGTCGCATTATAAACTTCAACCAGGACTCATAATAAGGACAAATGATAGATGGAAACTCATCGCATGGACCATTTGCAGTTAGAAATGAGTATGTAAATCACTCAATTCAATCACGTCCCGCGAGCGTCGGACTGATGAAAGTCAGGAGAAAGCTTATAGCGCTTTGAATCCATGTGTGATCGAAGCACAACTCAAAAAAGCCATACACTGTTTTAATTTTAAAGGTAACAGTTGTTTGTTTTTTTACAGTAAAAAAAAAAAGAATATGCTTGGTTTTTTAAAAATTCAGACTTCAGCAGCTGCTAGTATCAAAAATAGCAACACAAGTTATGTCCATACCACTACGTTTTATTCTAGAACGGCCTTTTTGAAACAAAAACGATCTCCGTCCAGACGAGTGTTTTAGCTCCGTATCAGTATTAATCCGCGTTCATATTAACACACCTGAAAACGTATGCATGTCACATGACCATTCGCGTACTGTGCGTGTGCCGTTGCAAACAGGAAGTAGGCACTCTGTTGTCGGTCGCTTTCTTACAATACTACGAACGAGATGCGACGAAGATGAAAAGTTAGACCTCAGTAGGTGTTTACAACATTTTGCCCGCACCACTCATAGTCGAGTTGGGACCTATGAGAACCAATCGGGAAGCAATGGGGGTGAATGCGTCATCGTTTCCAAAAGTCTTTGTTGTTGGCTGTCCAGACTACAACGCAGCCCCGGCCTTTTCAAACTAAAAGCGCTCCAGCAGCGCTACCAAACGTAACTGTTTTAGACGCACAAAAACTCTGGATAAGTGTGGACGACAGGCTTAAATGAGGCAGCAGTGATGCTTTTTTAAAAGAAAATAGAAGTGTGGATGTAACCATGGACTACACAAAGTTTCTCCTTCAAAATATCATATAATGCACGAGGGGCTTTAAGAAATACAGCTTGTACAAGTACAGCAAGAAAAAGGAGAATAAATCGTAAAACGTGTTCTCCATAGGAGTTCCAAAGATTTTTGGGGGTTTTACCCTCGTACATATAGAAGTAGAACTTTCAATCATTAGCACATCCAGTCTATTGAACACGCAGGGAAAGTAGAAGAACTAAAGTCAAGAAGCAACCGAGCACTTTACAGGGCCGCGCAGTGCTGGAGCCGAGATTCCTCTTAGCCACGGGGTGAAGAGATGTTCACTCGGCGAGTGGGTTGTTGACTAGCTCGGAGGGAAATGTGTTTCTTTGTGTGTTTTTGGCAGCGGTTGGAGTTGAATCTTGTTTGTTTGCTTTTGGGTGTGCGTGTGCAATAGAGGAGCGGAGCGGATGCTGTTCTTTCCTTTTCGCTCTGAGATTGGAGCTCCCGTCCGGGGCCAGCGCGAACTCCCCAGCGCCGCGGCAGCTGAATGAGAAGCGCCCGGCAGCCGCTCGCTGCGAGGTGCAGACCTGACAAGCCTGCGCTAACAGATAAGGCCGAGCAGCTTTGGTCAACAACAGGGCTGCACAATACAAATGCTAATATCCAACTGTAGGGTCGCACGGAGATGTTCGCCACTGAGATTTGATTGAATCCTGCCTCGAGATTCGACGTGGCCAAAAATCAGATCCCCGGCTGCTTATCTGAAAGAGCCTCGCTGATGGCAAAAAAAATAGGAAATGGTAATCCCTGGCCCCTTTTTTTTTTCTGGGGGGCTTTCAAGTGTAAAGATGTCCTTCTTGGTCCATTTCGAATGGACTGGCAGGTCTATACGGACCATTACTGGCCGTCCTTTCTCCGTTCTTAATGTGTCTTTTGTGACTGCTGTTGAGAAATGTCATTCCTTTATCCCCGCCTGCTCTCTCTGACTTTTCAAACGCACGGAAGGTCCCCTCGAAGGGGGTTATCTTAATCTGCGAACTGCAGGTGTCTACAAAGTACTAAATGGACAGTGTTGATGGACTGTCCGTCGAACAAACATTTACAGTTGTCGATTGGGAACGTTCAACTCAAGAAGAAGACAGAGGAAGGTGCAAAATTTCAAAAGGCTTTGAGGAGTTTAAAATGGCCCCCAGTTGCTATTTGAGAGCGAGGAACCTCTTTGAAACCTCCTGAGGGGTTCGCAACTTTTGCCCGCTGTCATATTAACTCCTACACGACTGCTCTTTGCACTTTCAAAGAAATGTCCAAAACAGTTTTATATTTGCACTCTATCAACTGCTTTTTCCTGCTCCATGCAAGGCAATTTGTATTGTAGAAATGTCATATTTTCTGTAACACGTAATAACACTCGTGTGGTACTGCATTAGATACGGGGTCGTCTTCATGTTCCCTCAGCCCTATGGTCCCTCATTTCTATGAAATTTCCTCGGCATCAAAATTAGGCCCTATGTTAGGATAAGGGTGAGGGAACATAGGGCTGAGGGAACATAGACACGCTCCTCTTATATACTACAGATGAGACGGCACAGACGGTTTGTTGATTCTTTTAAATTACCAACTCTCTGCTTAATTTCAAGCTGTCACTGGAGAGGTGGTAATGACTTGTAATCACTCGTATTGATTTCTACATCATAGCGCTGTCTCGGAGAGCTGCTCGCAGGCGGTGAAATGTCAGCATCCTTAAGAGTCGGGCCGACTTGACTTTTTGCATCCGTAAGAAAACTCGTCCTGTAATTACTCGCAACAACCGCAAAATGAATCTAAGTTTGTTTTGGCACGGCGGGATACGGCCGCAAAACTGTGCCGTCTGTTTCAACAAATTCTGATTAAATCACACCAGTCAGTTTTGTTGATGCTAATTTGATTGCCGATTTAGAGCTGTAATGCAACAGGTCCTTGTGTTGTTTGGTATTTCTTCATCCTTGGCGAGAGGCTGACACTGTGGTGTTTCTGCATGAATACCTGGGACGTCGATCGATCAAACAATCTTTCTGTCCTGGAATTTCTAGTTTCTGTAAATGTCTCTTGTTCAGGAAATAGTTGGGGGGGAGATATGAAAAAGAACATCAAAGATTATTTAAGCAAATGACTGAATTATTATACTGACATTGGAATGGTTGTATTTTTAATGCTCCAGTGTGAAATTTTTGCAAACCGCGACCAACTAAGCTACCGACAGGGACACTTTATGGCGGCACACCGCTAATTTCCGGTTTCCGGCAGCGCTGAAAATTCAACACGACTGCGACGTATTCTGGACCGTTTTCAACACGACGTAGCAAACATGGTGTCTCACACGGAGGTCGGGTCCACCTCGTGTAACTATATTCAACTCCTTCAAAGTTGATGAAAAATCATCGGTTCTTTGTTGCAGGTGATTATACATATATGACCACATAGTTATGGACAATATATTAAATTTCTGTGAATAAGTTCTTTTAAATATTACCCGCTGTAGCTTTAATAGATGTCAACACTAAAGAATAATTCTACTGAAATTCACTTAGTCTGTTTTACCTGACCAATAACTGTAAAAAATTATCTAATTCCAACAATTTGTTTTTAAAAAATACAGTGTGATACACGTATACTTTGTGCTCATCAGGTAGTTGCAGCTTGCTTTGTTCACAGTAACCGCAGACGGCCTGTATTTCGGCTCTGCTCCGCGGGCTCACCTCGGGTCGGGTTATTTTTTTCGCTCTACGGATAATGATCCTCTCTTGCTTGTTTTATGCTTCAAGTCTCAATCACACAAGCCGGCCGAAATGGAACGGAGCGCAAACATTTAGCTCCGCCACGTAAACACCGAGCCCCCTGTGTGTACCGGCCCATCTCGAGCAGAGGATTTCACTGAGCTGGAACAATTCGCACGGAGACGTGGGGAGAACAGAGTAGATTCCTTTTGTGTCATTGCACAACGAAAATTGAGTCGCAATCCAGACGATGCAAAGAAGCAATAGAAAAGAGCTCAAATTAAATTCATTCAAAGTGCAAAACATAGAAATAGAAATATGTATTTATTTGCTTTAACTTTTAAATCAGTAAGAGTATTAACAGTTTGAGTGTTTGGTGTTTTAAACAAGTAACTGCGACAACAGAACAGAAGTCCTAAACGGTGAGGGTCGGTGTTTGGCTCAGTGTTCACTTATCGCGTGGCTCTGGGGGTAGAAGCTGTGTGTCTGTGATATAATGGACCTGAGGCGACTGCGAGAGGGCAGCGGGTCAAACCGCTGATGTCCAGGGTGGGATGGCTCTTTCGGTATGCTCGGTACGCCCTGCCGAGGGCAGTGAGAGCTGAGCGAGTCCTCCAAAGAGGGGGGGGGGGGGGGGGGAGACAGTGAGCAGCCGCTGATCTTCTGGGCGGTGTTAATGACCCTCTGAAGGGCTCTCCCGTCCGCCGCCGAGCAGCTGCCGCGTGCGACGCAGAGGTGCGGCACGCCGGCAAAACTGTTGATGGAGCAGCGGCAGTAGGACACGTACGAGTGCAAAACAATTGTTTGCGTTCCTCAAGCGCTGCAAAACAAAAAAAAGAAGAAGCTTTTTTTCTGTATAGGATGCTTGATCAATTGCGACTCGGGTATATTTTTTAATCTAAACTCGTTTTCAAGATTTGAAAATAGAGGAACAACTGCCGTCCCTTCTTGTTTGGTTGGTTGTGGTATGCTTGGTCAACGTCATCGTTCAGCAAGTCATGCATTCTGTCCCAGTCATGAACACAGACACTTCCTATCAAAGACGTCAGCTATAGATTTCTTTAAGCTTTCGAGATTTAAAAGCTTGACTTATTATTTGTCCTTTAAAAAAAAAAAAAAGGCCGGGTACAGAATATCTATGCTGAAACGCTGACATACATACATACATACATACATACATGCATACATGCATGCATACATTCATACATACATACATACTGTGGCCTGTCAAGTGTTGACATAAAACAGCTTTTCAGTTTCGAAGCCATACCGCCGTTGCCTCTGTTGCCATCTGTCCACCTACCTGCCTCTGAGAATCAGGGGGCCCCTCAAATCACTAATCCCAGTGTCGCCCTAGGGAATGAGGATGTTTTTTTATTGCCCTGTTCACAATATGACCACGATACATCAGGAGAAGCTGAAAGGATGTTTGATCAGTCCCAGTGAATCAAAGCTCGCTGCCTTTGTGGCAAAGCTTTTCTTCCTTGTTTTTCCTTGACAGAAGAGAAATGCTTTGACTCAGCAACTGGAAGACAGTTGCAGGAGTTGAGAACGCTCAGGATCGATTTGCTCTCAAGCCTCAAAAGAATACCTGCGCATTTTTTACAATGATGAACACAGACAGCGTCGACAAGACTAACGTCAAGAACCAGAGGGGCAGGACAAACATTCGCAGTTGGTTCCACCTCGGGTACGTTCTTTATCGCCTACTCAAACTGAAGAGGAAGCAGGTGATTCAGTTATAGGCTGAATCAAAGTGGGTACACACCAAAATAACAAAACCACACTGCTGAATCACCAAGTGAATGTGCTTAAGGTTAAGGTTAAGAGCAACAACAGCATGAAATCTGAGATTTTTATTTCACCGTGGCTGAATGTAAGACCTACCTACACTGTGACAGAAGCTCACTTCATTGTGCTGCGGGAGAAAATCTTGTTGCGTTGAGTGCTACCTATTGTGGGAAAGTTTTCTACATCGATGGAAATAAAATCTGCATAGTTTCGTTGCACCTCCATATAGCAAAGTGCGTCCAGTATGCGGAGAGATGCATTCTGTACTTGATTAGTATTGGATTGACTTGGATGAGGCCCAGCATGAATTCAGTTTCCTTCTTGGAGTTTGGTGCTGGGCTCGCAGTATAAAGTGGGTATATCAGAAATTATTTGCTAGAAAATGAAATGGATAAAGTCGCCTGCTTCTGGAATCGGGGTCAATGAGAGTGCTGAGACTGAAACGTACAGTAAATGTGCTGCTCTGTGATCGCTAAGAGGCTCCAAAGCTCCTCGGAGCTGCAGAGTTGGTGATTACTCTCGGCGGTTGAGTGACTTCTTCATCATAACTGCCGGAGGAGGGGTGTGGGTTACAGGAGCCAAAGAGCAGATGTCGAACGAGGCGGGTGGTGCAGAAAAAAAAAACATAAAACCACCGTGTTGGCGGGTTTGGCAGGCAAGGAAGAAACTGAGGAAATCCAAACTTCAAACCCAGGCGGCAAAAACAGGAGACTGAAATAACTGAAGAGAAGCAGACTGAGGAGCACAGGGACTAATCCTGCCTCCACGTGGTATCGGAATTATGGTAAATACGATTTGCAGACTTGGAAATTGCACATGGACGCCCCCTTGAGTCGTGATTATGAGATAGTCAAGAACTCTGATATAATTTTGATACCCGAGTTCCTGAGTTGGGGGTGACCAGAACTTTTAGTTCAGTAATTTTTAACAGTGCAACAAGTATAAACTGTTGCTTGTGTACATAATTTTAATCTGTAATCTATGTGCACTTAATTTGACATAGACCAGTGCTCTTTATCATTCTATCCATAGTTAGTAGTAGCAAAGTTATACATTAGCTGATGTTACCTTGTCCACAGTCGCGTTCCTTCTTTGACATTTTATTTTGTTTAATAAATTTGTTTCGACAACGAAGCACTTGGACGTGACATTGTTGATATTCTCAACTGCACAAGAGGAAAGTACTATCTCACGACTTGCACGTGGAGGCGGCGTTAATACGCAAGGGAGACGGGGATGATTGGGCACAGGTGAAACACGATACTGCATGGTGGACAAATCATTAAAGTGGGAAACCAGACAAGGACAGGTAGAACAACAAGCAAAAGACACAATGTGAAGCAGGAAATGAACACGTTCAAGGTCCAAACAGTCGAAGAACCAGTTCAACATTTGAACAACTGAATTGCAAATCTGATTACGTCCAAAATGAATCCAACTCAAAAATCCCCAAAGTCATACGAAATCCACATAACTTTCAAAAAAGTCCAAAGGACTCATACCGTCCCCCTAATGTGGTAGATGCTAACAGTTACATGTCTTAATACGATTTTATTGCTAATTTAAAGAGATCAATATTTTAGTGGAGCTTCTAAGGGGTCCATGCTAGTGCACACCAGTTCCTTGAGCTAATGTCCACATGCTAACATGCGCACAATAAAAACATTCTCACAGGTATTATTGTTACCTTGCTCACTATCTTGGTGTCATCAGTTAGAACGCCAATATATGCGGATTATGACTTTACTTTTTCAGGGATTGGTTAAAACGTTTCGCCACAAATATGAAGCTCATTGCGGCATAAGACAGGTTGGGGATTCACTAAAGGATACTTATACTGGTAACCATAGATTTCTGTCCCTTGATTAGACGTGATGAATTACGAGTGAAGTTTGACCCGAAAAGTCAGGGGGGATCACCAAAGATGTCAAGATTCATCGTCTGTTGAGCGTGAATATCTGCACAAAGTTGCTTAAAATCCACAGAATAGTTAAACTCTTTCATTCTGTACCATCCCACAGATTGATTCAACCCTACAGCTAGTGTAGTTTAAAAGAACAGGACCGCTGATTGCAGTCATCTATCCTGCCTTAAGCAGCTCCGTCGCCAGTCTTCACTCTGCTGCTGAAATGTAATTCCAAGGAGTTTTATCAGACGGAGAGGACAAACTTTGATTTCCAACCCACGCGTTTGTTTTATGGTGATGAATATTTGTTGATAATCAGTGTCCTCCGCATTCGAGAAAACAGCCTGAACCCCGCAGAGCTACCTCCCATAATATGCTGACAAAACAAGAGCGGGACAATGCCATCAATAACGGCAGTGATTGCATCTGCTTTCTTTTTTTTTATCTTTAGCTTTTATATTGTCCTCGGCAGGAAGCAAATCTGATAAGTCCATCTCTTCAAAAGTGTTGACACAAATGTTATTTCATTTAAGGTCATCACGGACCTACGGAGACAAATGGTCTTTGTGATTATATGCTGTGGCTTGCTGATGCAAATGTGTCAACACGGAGAACTGCCCTGCAAAAGTCTTTGAGACGTGTGATGGAAGCAGTTGGTTTCAACTTCAATCCGCAGGAGGCGGTTTCTAATTTTCATCTGGAACAATTAGGAACAATTAACTGGGTCCAAATGAGGCGGGAAGCTTGGGGCATGCGTGGTCTCCTGTGACTGATTGATTTAGGGCATTGATTCAACTTTTTAAGGTATTTGGTATGCACTAAATGGCCAAAGGTATGCGGACAACCCCTACTTTTGGTCTGGGTCTCTGATAGTTCTAGTTAAAGGACAGTTTAACTCTGCAGCATGGCTATTTTCCATGATATTGTTCTTCCAACTGTGGTGCAAGAGTTGTAGGAAGGTCTTTTCTGTTACAACGTGACAACATTACTATTACTAGTAATATTATTACTAGTTGTGAGTGGAAGAACTTGACTGACCTGCACAGTGCTCTGCCCCATTCAACACCTTTGGTGTGAACTGGAACATAGAGTGCGAGTCTGACCCAACTAATTCTCCAGTGGGAGCAAATCTCTGCAGCCAGGGTACACAATCTTGTGAAAAAAGCCATTTTCTGAGGAGTGGAGGCTTTTATAACGACACGTTTGAGCACACATGTATGAAGCAATGTTTTCATGTCCATGGCCTGTTCCATTGTTCTACATTCACTTTGCCACGTGCACTGGCCATGTGTCAGTCAAATGACAAACTCCTGACCTTTCTGTTTGCTGCTGCCTTTCAGTAAATAAGATTTCTTTTACTGCACTGTAAGTTTTATCACCTGTTTTTATTTTCTCTTTTTAATTATTGTATTTTAATACAATTGTATTGTATTTTAATTTGATTTTATGTTTTATGTAAAGCACATTGAATTGCCTTGTTGTTGAAATGTGCTATACAAATAAACCTGCCTTGCCACTGAGTGTGTGTGTGTTAATTGTGGCTGATGAAGAGTAGTCATCCTAGGCACACAACGTACAACTAGTAATCCTCTCTCATGGAACGCTCTGAGCAAATTCAAAGTGAATTTTTGCGTCGGCAGAATCATTTGTTTACTCACGCGAATAATATTCGTCGTTTCTCTTTCGGAAGCAGACATCAGTTAGCCTGGGACCCAGACGAATTTTGGGAGCTCATTAAAATGTACTCTGCCAGAATACACTCTGAATCCCCCCCGGCAGAAAACTTGCCTGTCCAATCACAGCCGATTATTTGATTATGGGCGGGGTTTATACCACGACGCGGACAGAAGCGACTTTTGTAAACAACCAAAGATGGCTGCCGCCAATGAACGATGTTTTCATGTTTCTCCAACAAAAACAACAACTCGCATGTCGTCCACAGACATCGTGGAATCATCATCACAGACGCCTCCTCTCTGCTCAAATCTGTTGACATTTTTCGCGTCGCCAAACAGACGTCACATGATCCGTCTGCGTCCGTCAGGTGACGCCTCTTGGAAATCGAAAATGAACCGAGAGGTCCCAGTATGCCAGGCTAGACGTCAGTGACTTTGGGAGGATCTCAACGCCAATTGGCGCTCTAGTTCATTGCAGTCTGCAATATTTTTAATTACTTTCATTTCTCAGGGTTGGCTAATTTGTGAAACGATGCTGTGCAAAAATAACATTTGTTAGTAATAAAACAGAAAGATTGACGGGAGGATGAAAATCTTATTAAATCCTAGGGCCTTTGCATCACTTTCCACAGAACACGCAGAAGAGTTTGGTACTATCCAGCCCCTCGAGTGTCGCTGGCAGACCCTTCTCTCACAGGGCACCACCAAGCCAAACTCGGAGTGAGTTTCAGGCCAAGAGAGTGAAGTGATGCCAAGTTTATCTCTGTCTTTCTTTTTTCCCTTTTCTTTCAAAGCCCTCAACCTCTCTTTTCTCCTTTTTTGTCTATAGGTCTCCTTCCAGATATGCGTTCGGTGATCAAGATTGAGCTGTCCAATTGGGAAAAGTAAGAACTCTCCCCTGGTCACGACGGCGTCTTTCCACATTCGCTTCAAACATTAAATGACGCACTTGCAGCTAAACAGCTCGTGGGATAAAAAGCAGTCAAAATTGATTTCTTGAATAATTGATGAAGGCTGATGGGCCCGGCCCATGGAAGCGTTTTCACTCCACAACAAAAGTGACTTTGGATGGTCTGACCGTGTTGTCGGTACGATATCTGTCTGCCAGAAGCTTCACACCTGCTGCTGCTGTTCCGTAGCGTGCGGCAGCCAGAACGTACCCAGTTTATGTCCAACATGAGCTGACAGCAAGTCGGTAAAAGCAATCATTGACCCGTCTACCGTTTTTGATTTCGTTTGCAGGTGCCATCTTGGCTTTTTAAGAGCCTTTTTCATTTCATCAATTGTTTATTTAATGACAAATTCAGAGAGGAAGACTGCTCAGATGTCTGTGCAATAACCTGATGAACATGAGCAGATGGTGACCTTCACATCAAAATGCATCATTATCACTTTGACCCCTATAAAGAACTACTTCAGGAGCAGGAATGTTTTGAGGGTCGGGAACCAAAGCTCCTAAACTCCTGCAGCAAAATGGAGGCATTTCTTAAAATGTTCCTGGCAAACGTAGATGTGATTTTGAAAAAGAGCATTATGTTTCAATGGAAGTAAGTCAAGTACTCGTTGGTTAATTAGTTAGGTTCTTTGAAACTGCCAAATGTGTGATCCTTTGGACTGCTTTCACACATGATCGGAGGAGGGTGATAATAAGGACGCATTTG
Organism: Scophthalmus maximus; assembly: GCF_022379125.1. Lineage (NCBI taxonomy): Eukaryota > Metazoa > Chordata > Actinopteri > Pleuronectiformes > Scophthalmidae > Scophthalmus > Scophthalmus maximus. Next base: position 2,817,906 of record NC_061518.1, read on the forward strand.
AATTTCACCCTGGATCCTCTTAAGGAACTCTCACTCTCGCATATTTAGATATTCACCCGCTGAAATTTAATCTAACAGATATTGAGATGTTAATCACAGCTGCGCAGTTATTTATTTTTTTCTTTCTTCTAAATTTCTCCATGGAGACCGTTCACCTGGAGTTCCCCAGAGAAAAGAGACGATTCTTCCGGCGATGGCGTCTTCAGCTGTGGGTGAGTCATCTGCTCATAGAGAAGATACAGGACTCACAAGGAGCTGTATTTCATTGGTACTTTGCTTCCAAAAAAAAGGAGGCCCAGTTCCAACAAGAAGGTAGATAACATGAGTGGCAGTTGATTTTCTGGTGTGATCTCTGGGATGGCAAGGTCTCACCAGGTGGCTGCCATTCCCAACGAAGACGCAAGCGCTCCAATTTAATTCCGCTTTAATTCAGCCAGTCATATGACGTTGTCCTTTTAATTGATCTTGTTGTCAGACGGTGCTCGTGCCGGAATCCAAGGGTGTGTTGTTTTTTTTTATCATAGAACCATTCAGCCAGTCACCCCGTTTCCCCCGGAGTCTGATTCAATTCAGATGGAGAGGGTTGAAAAAAAATAACACATTTTCAAAGAGCTGGGCAGAAAGAGGGGAGGTCATTTACATGGAATATGTATCTGCTAATGGCATTGGCAGGAATGAGAGATGCACCATTGAGCGGTTAATGGCAGAGAGGTGATAATATAATAAGTTATGAAAAGAAGAAAAAGAAGTAAAATAATGACAGAGGGAGGTCGATGAACGGACGGCTTCTTTTCCAAGTTTAAAGGATAATTTTGGTTCATAAAACCTTTTATTTTTTGTGGTAAAAACACGAGCCGTCGCATGAAAAGAACGGGTTTTCTAAACCCCTTCATTTACACGACAAACTGAGGCCACATTGGCGCAGGAAAACCTTGGCATAATGTTCTCATGGCTCAGAAACACCGTGGACACTTGGTGACACTGAGTAAAAAGTACAAACCATTTACTGTTCTCTCATTCTCAATGAGGCCGTTGAGAGTGGAAGTGAGCAAAAAAGGAAAACACAAACCGGCAGGATTGCAAAAAGGGGATGTGTAGAAATGGACCAGTGTTTCCTGAGAGCAAGGACCAAGAGAAGGAACAGGTGTGCAGGGGTTTTACTACAAGGCGGGTGGAAGTGGAAGTGGCAGGATGTTTAACGAAATGTTTGCACAGAGTTCAATCTTAAACTTGGTAACTGTGAAAATATGAATCCAGCTGCCGGAGAAGGGCCATGAGACGTGGTTGAAAGCCCCAGAGGAAGGCTTCTAATTTTACTAAGCATTCTCTTCTGGTCTTCTAAATATGTGTGGCTATCCTGGGGATTCGGGGGCTTGCGTCTGCATCCATACGTCTCGGCCATTAACTCTGAGGGGTATGATGTTAGTTTTCCTTCCAGAACTCCTTTAATAAATTCAGGAAAGTAATCACTTGTTCCTTGGCCCGTGGCCCAACATTCATCCAAACTTAATTAATTGTGAAATGAGCTTTTTTTCTTCTTCAGATATATAACTCATTTACAGAGCTAAAAGAAATGTTAACCTCCTTGGGTTACATACCTGTGTTTTCCAAATCCACAAGGGGGAAAAAATAAAACTTCCACGTACAAATCCATTGATTCACTGAACTTAAACCTTCACATTTCTTATCATCTTGACTTAAGTCAAGACCAGGTCTTGCTAACATGAGATGGTGCCGTTACTTCTCTGATCCTTAGTCTGAATGAATAACTGAGGTGATGGATAAACACGCCGTCTGTCTTTATCACAGCGCCAAATCATCACATACATTATCCCAAGTAAGGTCGAGACCTTATAATATAATAGACAGAAACTCGACACCAAAGACACTCTTGGGAGAGGAAATAACATTTTTGCCAAAAAAGCATTTAGCGGTGACTCGTGGGGATGTCGCCATAGCGGCTGTTGTGAAATGCATACGGGATAAACATCAATATTCCTGCATTCAAATGAGTAAGGAAGCAGACAAACAAATCAATCAGCTGTGAGATGAATTCATTCCAGCGCTGTCATAAGGCGCAGGTTGTATTTCATGCCGTCTGAGCTTTTCCAAAGTCACAGTTATGGCTCGCCGAATGAAACCGTTTCATTTTTTTCTATCTCAAAGTTAGGTTTGACCTGTATTTGCCGCGCCCTTGCCTCGTAGCAGGAAGATTGTACAGTATGAATTATGCACAGCACTTCTGAAAGGCTTTATATCTCAGTTTCCGCAGCCTTTGGCCAATGAAATAAAGTCAAAAGATTTAAAACCTTGACAATTTCAATTGTTTCACCCCTGGAGCAAGAAATAGTCGCATTTTCATACTAGATTTCTTTTTTTAAGGGATTTATTTTTAAAATATCATTTTTCAGCTGTGAAACAACATCAACAGCGTCTGCTGATGTCTGCATTTGGGTCGGCGGTAAATCAGCGCTTTGACAGATGTCACTGTAGTGATGAATGCCTCCGTCGTCACAGAGAGAGAAAGACACCGGGGGCTTTTTCTCTGCTGTCTCTGGACGTCATGGCAACGCAGACAAAAGAGTGGCAGAGGTGACCTGCCCACCTTCGGAACACTCCACCGGTTTGACTTCCTTGTTCTGTTTGGACTCGTCTGCTCTGCCAGTGGAAAGACTTTGATATCTGCTAATAGTCGCTAACAAGAATCATGGATGAGGTTTGACGGAGTTCAAGGACGACTTGTACATCACCCATGTGCGTCTGTGTGAGCTTCCTCTGCTTATTAAATCTCCACGATCGTCTGGTAAATGAAGATATCCTCCCATCCCTCGTCTATCCTCAGATTTAACCGCACACCCCCAGGCAGAAATAAAGATGTAGTGGCTGTGCCCCTTGTGCCTTCACCCGTACCGCGTGTCTTTTAGATAAGCTCCCACAGGCGGTTATAGACCTATAAAGTCACACGAAGTAGGGAGGCCATAAACTCAACCCCTCCCCTGAACATTGGTCATCCAATCGTAGCTTAACAACTGTAACTATAGGCCCGCGTAGCCGTGAATTCCTCCACTCGTGTCAAAGCTGTGTGCCTGAGGCCGCAGGGAGAGCAACACTCGCGCTGTTATTTAAAGAGTTTGGAAGGTGGCATCTTTCTCAAACCCCCAAAAAATCTATGGCCCCCACTATTGATCCCCACTAATTGTTTCCCCAGAGATCCAGAAACCAACCACTAAGAGCTGAAATTAACGGCTATTGATCAGTTCACTTCTAGCTGTGACACAGGGTAGGGACAAACGAACTCAGAGGTTTGTCGGGATAGTTTTCCTGATATTCCCAACCAATTTGCAATTGTTTGTTTTTTTTGCTGGGGATATAAAGGCTTCAGTCTTTCCGCCCGATATCATACGCAGCCATCAAGGGCATAAACAGTACAATGAGTCAATGGGAGACTTTAAAGAGTGAAGTCAGGCAGCATTTTCAACCAACTCGTGGACCTAACGTTAGCTTAAAGGTGACATATTATGTAAAAATCGCTTTTTCAGTGTTTGTGCACATACATGTGTGTATCTGTGGAGCCTGCAGGCCGACAAACTGTGAAAAAAGACCAACCCTGTCGTTTTTTTTTGCTGCAGCCTGAAGCTCCGAACAACTGGTTCAGATTTCTCTCCCACTGTGATGTCACAGTTGGACTGTTTTCGGGGTAACCCCGCCTGCAATCTGAGAATCTCCACTTCTCTGGTGAGGGGGCGAGGCAATTCCTACACATTTTTAAAAAATCAGTTGACCAATCAGACTGGGGCCAGCTGGCCAATCAGAGCAGATTGGAGTTTATCGGGAGGCAGAGTTAAATGAAATCCAGGCGTTTTAGACAGATGCTGAAAAGAGGAGCTGCAGGAATGGGCAGTATGAGAACACTGATGCTTTTTCCTCAACATTAGAGCAAGTAAACCTTTTCAACTGGTCACCCAAATTAAAAGTATGAACCCGAATATGAGCATAATACGTCACCTTTAATAAGGTAGAGGGTCGTTTACTAACCAAAAGGTCAATGGTTCGATCCCCAGGTCTGTGCCGGCTTTGTATGAAATGTGAGTGGCTGAATGTGACTTGTACCTCAAAAAAGCCAAGTGGAAATGTTCTTTTTTTTGTTTTTGTTTTTCAAAGTAACTATCACTTTCTTGGACCATAGGGTCATTGTCATTGTGTCATACTGAAAACTTCCATGTTGATCATATACAAACACACACACACACAGAGACATGCCATACAATTGCATACATATATTCATAACCAGGGAAATGTGACAGGAAATTACTATTTCTTTTCCCCAAGCGTCTGCATTTTGTGCTCTTCAGCGGTCGGGGGAAGGGGCGAGAGCGTTTGTCAGGTGCTCGTGGATCATGAATTGTGTCTGTGTCTCGTCACCGCGGCTCTTATTTCAGGCTGTTTTTTCTGTACATATATATATATATATATATATATACCTGCCTCTCATTCAGCGCATCATTTGTAATTTGGTCCGTGATGGCACATGTTGTATAGTCACACAATCTGTCGGATCACTCCTCTCACTCTTTGCTGAGACCTTGAAGATGTCACAGTAATTTATTTGCACTTTTGTTCACGTTCGTATCACGCAAACCCGAACTATTCAGTTTCCTGGTGGATGTCCTGAAGGATGTATTTTTGCGACATAACGTAGTTCAAGACGGATGCGGATGCAAACCCGTCTTCCTCTTTTCCTTATGCAGTAAGTAGATGTTTATGAGCAATATAAAGTAAAAAAAAAAAAGGTCAATAAATATATTTTTTTACAGAATTGATCATTTTGTTCATAAAAACCAGTAGACCAATAGTAAACCACGTTAAGCTTTGAAATCAAAACAATCTTCATCAACTTTATATTTGCACATTGCACAGTCTATCTAAGTATTTTTTTCGATTTATTGAACCTTCGTAGATTCATACGAACATTTTCTTTTGACTTAGATTTTAGCGTCTTGAGCCAGATGCAACGGAATTTTCGTTCCTGCAGACTGTCTGTCATAACCTACATTCTTACATTTATGCTATTATGATTATACAGCTCGGAGTTTATAAAATTTGTTATGGGATGATGGTGTAAAATACTAAAGGCTATTTCACTAGCTGGGATCTAATGTTGGTCAGTATGAAGAAACTAAAAATTATGAAAGAGAAGAAAATATACGAGTAAAGTATACAAATATACATATACGTAAAATTCAAGTCTCAGTTTCTGACTTGGACGCTTCTCATCTCAGTGCTGCCACTGGTGGCTGGAAGATATATTGCAACGATGATACTGATGGATTTCTCGCACTTTCACTTGTTGGTATTGGCAAAATATTAATGAAGTTAAAACCTTTTTTTAATTTCTTAATTGGAATCGGTATCAGGTCCGTGCACCTGTTTCAGCAGAATGGCCAAGCTTCGTCCTTCGTCCCAGCTCTTATGTCGGAGCCATATTGTTTCTGGATTATGATGAGAAAAGATTAATGTCTGCCTCATTCTGCCATTCAAATGGGTATCGTGGCAAAGCTGAAAGAAAAATCTTGAATCTTTTTTTCCTTCATTTTTCTTCCCCTTTCTTGTTTTAGTTTCCAGTAACTTTGCTCTGCTTCCCGTAATCAGCATGAAATATGTTCACACATAATGTTCAGATGTTTTTCTATGTAATGATAATATTTATTATATATTTTATATTTTTTTACATAGGTGATATTCACTCTCTGTATTTTTAGAAATCTTTCATTCATGTTGTGCTCCATCTTCCAGACCCAGTAACATTTAGACCAATTTTTACACCTCGGCTGAAATTATTAACGATTATTCACAAAGACCTGGTAGTTGCAGAGATATACTCTTTTCATTTTGTGGAAGGGGGCCTTTAGGCAGTTAGAGGTCTTAAGAGGAATTACTTGCCTGAAACAAAGCCTCTGCAGCAGTCTGTTCTTTAATTAAACGCCAACACGCCGTGGCTCAGAGTGCACAAAGCTACATTTACATTGTAATGAGCAGTTTACCTAAAGAGCACAAGTCACCAACAATGCAATAAGTGTACTGCACATTCTGCTAATTTCACGCATTCATTCAAGGGCTACATTAAGCCAAAACAGTCAGCCTTGCGTGGTAAAAGCACTCTGAATGTCTGCACAAGCGGTTTGCATTTTTATTACTCTTCTTTATCTCTTTCTTGTCCTTGTTTTGTCCTGCTCATAATCAAAAAACATCTCAGATATATACAGTTTTACTCATATGGTCCATTAGTCAGGAATATTATTACTCTAGCTGTGTACATTAGTGGTATATAGTTCCTGAGAAGGAGCAGTCGCGAGCTTGAATTCAACGTCCAAAGGCAGATCTGCTCATTTCTAATTCCGAGGCGGTGCCGGTTTCCGGGGGCCGTAAAGACGGACTCTAACAGACTCTTTTTATCTAATGAGCAGGGAGCAGTTAATTCTCCCCTTGCGCCCACAGCTCCTGGCAGGAGACTGTCTTGGAGGACAATTTGTTTACAAGGCAGGAGGTAATTGAGAGGGTTTCGACCTCCCGGCTCAGCCAAGGAAATATCAAGAGTGGTTTTTGGAAAATCACTGAGGGGAAGCAGACAGTTAGCCACCGCTGACAAACCCCCCCCCCCCCCCCCTGGTGAGCACACCATGGTTACTGTCTTCCGAGCCACACGGCACGTCCAGAGATACTTGGGAGCCGAGCGCTGGGTTGACTGGATGCGCCAGTTTTGTTTTTTTTGTCATTGTTGCTCTGGAGGAAAGAAATATTTTAATCACCTAAGTTGAAACTCGAGACACGGAGCGGCATTGTCTTGCCCATAGACTGTGAATAAAGATGGACCACGCATCTACACTTAGTGCCACTTCGCAAGAGTGAAGTTAAAAAAAAATATCTCGGGTACGGGCGCAGCCATCTTGAGCTGGTGACGTCATTTGTAGCCAAAGTTTGCACAGTAGTGATCGTGGCGGGGAGCTGCAGTATCGAGGTCCCACCAACACATGCGCTGAACTAATCGTGAGTGAGTCTCAGCTGTCAATCATGGAGTTTCACCCTGTTTTTATAGCATCTAATAACTAATTTAAACCAAACTTAATGGCAAAAATGAACGCGTGAACATACGTCAGTGTGGTAAGAACTACCTCAAATGACAGAAACCATCTTTGTGAAATTTTCATTTTTTTTACTTTTAATTTCCATATATGATTTGCTAACATGGAGGAGGCGGGGTTTATGACCTATGCTGCCGCCAGCCACCAGGGGGCGATCAATATGTTTTGGCTTCCCTTTTGGGGAGCTGTTCTTCATGTACAGTTTGTGTACAGTTCTTATCCAACAACTTTTACTGGGACAGATTACTGCAGTATATCAATCCACAACCAAAGACACAAGGCTTGTGGTTTTAAGAATTTGATTCTTATTATTTTTTAATATGAAATTCAGTGGATTTAATCTTCACTCCGTTCAAAGTAAATAATTAATTTGTGTAAAAAGAAATTTTAAAAAATCCCTTGATGACCACTTTGGAATTTCTTCATATTCCTCAGCTCAGCTCTTTCATAGACAAACCACTTTATAGATTAAAGATTGGCATCAGCTTGTGTTCAGTTTTAACATATTTGCTGAAGCCATTTGAAATGTTGTCATTGTGTTTTAAAAAACGAAAATGTTAAAAAAATAATTTATTTTTTTAAAGTCTGCAGACATGAGAAGTTTTAATATAAATACAAAAAATAGTGTCACATTTTACTTCATTTTAACTCAAACACAAATTCCAATACAGTGTGGAGAAATAAGCGAGGAGGCGGAAATATATCATGTTTCGCAATTTATGATGCTATGAAAATCTTTTTTTTTAAAACTATTTTAACATAAATAATAAGGTAACACGAGTCTTAACAGCCGTCAGCATCTGATTCTGACATTATGACCACATTACAGGTGATTCCTGTTCCCATTGCAGCAGAATCTGATCTTTGGAACCAGCTGTCAGGAACAGAGTCTGTATCTCAACATCTCTTGGCCAGATTCCCATGAAATTTGCTCTGAATATTTATGGTCCCACAAGGGTGAATTCAAAATGTATTTTTGGTTCTGCTCCTCCACCTGTGTAATGCCACCCTCATGACTTTAAAAGTCCAATGAATATAAATGAGTTCATATGCAAAATTATTACTTCTTATTTATCCAATAAGTCTTTTTTTTTTTTTTTTGGACCAAACAAATAAATGAATAATGGGAGGTTTGGAGATTTGCTGGTCGGCTACTATTCTTCAAACCATCGCACTAAATACAGTTGCAATCTTTGCTATCGGCTCAGTGACTTTGGAAGCTCACTTAGCGTTAGATCCTGAAATAATTAATCAAGGTATTCACATGGGCAAACGCGATGCAGTCGCCCTAAACTTTTTGATGAGGGGAAAAATGTGCCGCAAAATTCAGAAACAATGCAACAGTTCAAAACAAAACATAAGAACAGAAGCATGCCGCAGATAAAAAGAATGAATGAATGAAGCGTCTTTCTATAGCAGCAAGCTTCAGGATCAACTTCCCTCTCGCATGTGCAATGTTTAAAGGCCTCATGGGACAGAATTGACATCGCGCTTTTCTAGACCTTACGACCACTGGAAGCGGTTGACACTGCAAATCACATTCAGCCATTCACACACACATTCATACAGCGCTTCTACAGTATATGCTGCACGTTTTCTATCACACACACCTTTGGGGATGCGGTCCGGTGTAGCCGGGGATGGAGCCAGGAACCAGGAACTGTACAAACAAATGGCACCATTTTCTAGACCAGATACAATGTATCGTTTATCTATTGCCATTACCCTCAGTTTTTAACATCATAATGACAAGTTTAAGCCAAAATGGTTGTTAGACAATATTAAATTTCTATCTTAATTTGAGCAGTTTACGAGTAAATGCTTTTTCTCTATTAGTTGCACGAAACTGATATTTGTATGGAGCGTGTTGCGCAATAGCGATATCCACCAAGTCTATACCGAATCCTGCCTGCCTGCTGAGGATGGTAAAACACTTAATTGAGAACTGACACAGGTGAGATTTATCCCGGCGCTGTCGATGTTCAGTTTCCGACTGTGACGGACAGTCAATGTGTTTGAGAGCGAGAGAGAGAATAAAAGAGAGCTAGCGATAGGGGGGAAAAGAGCGCTGCACACAGCTCTACATTGAAGCAAAGGCATGAAACACTGAGTAAAAAACCTTTTGTGTTGTGTAAAAAAACTCAAATTGTGTCATTCTGAAACTGTGGCAGGGACCAATATAGCATGTACTGTGCAGTATGCATCGCCCCTACGATGCTTTCCATTCCGTTTGTTCTGGAGTTTTTCTCGTGTGTGGTTTCGAATTTGCAGCACGTTCCTCCTAATGGAAATGCTTTTGGGCCGTCGCAGCGCGTTTGCCCTTGTCAGCCTCCGTATATTCACGCTGTGGCAGCTGTGCATGAAGTACATAGGGTTGTTTTTTTTGAGAGGTTTGCGCGTGCACATCTGTTGGTCTGGAAAAACCCCCACAAATGAAACATACTGAAACCACGGAGGGCTGTTCCGCCTCTGTCATTTATTTCCCCCTGCACCCCCCACGGTGCCCCCTGCACCCGGAGCTTTTAAACTATTCATACAAAACACCTCATGAGCCGTGGACATTTTCCAATTCGGATTCCAGGTCCGGAGCGCTCAGCTGCTCCTTTTCGCTTCCCACGAGCAAATTGTTTCCGTGCTCGTTGTTGTGTTTTGCCGCAATGATCTCCGCTCTGTGATTTTCGCGACATAACATTTAGCATAACTTCATTACAGTAGAAAAATAAAAAGTAAAATGTAATTACATTGGGGACGAGTTGTGCGGAAGGAGAATTGCCAACAACTGATACTTTTGATGAAATCTCCACAGAAAAAAAAAAAAGAGGCTCAGGGCTAATTATCTTAGGAGGAGAATTATAAGTTAACATTGCATTCTCTAAAGTTTTTAAATGTGCTTATAATGAAACCATAACGCAACCAATAATTACATAATCGAATCCCCCCGACTACATCCCGTGGCTTTATGCGTTCTCCTTGCCTCACAGATTTATGAAACTCAACCACAGATTTAATTCACAAGATTAATTGGCTCTAACGTGCATTAATAATTTTTCATCAACCTGACCCTTCGCCCGTTTTTAAAAACACGCAAACACACAAACGCATCCTAACAAATCAATGGACCCTGTGTGCAACTACTATAGGAAGCTGCCTCTTTAACTTTCGATTGTGATTGTTCTACCGATCTAATGTAAATCTATATTCACTGAGCAGTGACGCTCAGTCGATGGCAATGAGCAGCACTTTTTTTCTACACCACCCAAGTGGAGCTCGTCGGAGCGGTGATTGATCCGTTGGGCCGGATCTGCATAGGAGTGGCGGAGAAGTGTCTGATGCCAAGTTCGCAGCAGTGAACACAGGGTTCCCTGCGCATTAAAAAATTCCAGACGTTTTTCCAGACTCATCTTCTTCTCGGTAGTTCTTTCAGACCCTATTTGACATCTGAGTACACTTGCTATAGATGTTTATTTAGTAAATATAAATTCATATTACAAGTTATTTTTTTATTATTATTAGGGCCCGGGCTCCACTGACAAAGTTAGAGCGAGGACCTATTGAAATTGAGTGAATTATTATTATTATTCATCAAAGAAATAGCTAATTTGAGGCACTAAACGTGCTCCGACCTGCCCGAAAATTTGCACACGCATCAGAACCGGTGAAATTTTTTATATTTTAGGGGTCTCGGGCATGGGCGTGTCAAAATAGACCAATAAAGCCCCTTACCACATTCCCCCTTGCTTTACATTTGAGGTAGATATACGAAAAGTAAATAATAGTATGTAAATTAATCATTTAAATATCCAACTGTTAACATATTAAATTCTGACTGTCTGCCGTTATGTTGCACTTCATACACAAAGTCATGGTTTCTCTGCAATGTTGCGGGTTGATGTTGAAATATTGATACTTCCATTTCTGACGTAACCTTGCTCTTGGACCAATTCTCATATTCACATATTGATATTTAAACTCAGTAATTTGGGGTAAATGTGTTTTTTTTTTATATCATCAACAGGGGAAACAACAGTACAATCTAATTAACGCCAGGTTGATAGGAACTACTTATCCTTTGCCTGTCACAGTCATATGCGAACTATGCCTGTAGATACAGTAGTGGCGGGTACAGAGAGTGTGTCGCTATGGCGACGTTTATCACTGGCCGTGGGAAAATTATTCACAACTCTGGAGAGATTGAGAGGGATCATTAATATTCTAAAATCCTTGGATTCGCGTCTGTTTAGACTTCAGACTGGAAACACAAATATTTTCACGTACTCTTTTTCTTTTTTCCAGACTCATCCACACCTGGAAATTACTAAAATCAAAATTCCATACAGCGAAGGAAACACTGTGAACAAGCAGCAAAAACGTACCAGACCTTTTTAGATTGTTAAGTTTATAATAACTTATTTTCTTAGCTGATTTGATGCTCTTGTCCCCCCCCCCCCCCCACACCGTGCAGAAGGGGGAAACAAAATTGTCATTTTTCCAAAAAAAGAAATAAAACTTTTAATTTACCGTCTGAGTCCTTCAACCTTATACGCTCGCTGAGCTCGACTGAGTTAATTATGGCAATGATTACGACCTTGAAAAAAATTCACCGCAGAGTCCAGTGATCTTTCAAATGTCTCGCCGTCACTCCGCTCCGACTCGGTGGTGCGGGTGCGCGTCATGCATATGCATGTCCCTTTTTCTTCCGTAATTGATTTGCTTGTAAACAGCTTATTAGTGCAAAGATTGCTTTAGGACTCGATAAACTCATCTCATTAGGAGGCAAATGCATTAGTGCTGATTAATATGAAGCTTGAATACTGATGATGCGTCATGCAGGAGCGTGTCGGGGTGTGAGGGTTTTTTTTTTCCCCCTCCTCCTTCTTCTGAAAAACCCCGTATAATCATCCTTTTGATTTGGAACAGAGAAACAATGCCTTCTCAGGCTGCACGAAGGACCCGGAAGCATGTTAGCATCCATCTCAGCTGTTCGGTCCATCTGTGAGCCACACACTCACACACACACACACACACACACACACACACTGCAGTATGCCAGTGGGCAGTGCCGGTGTGAGAATGCCATCCGTACTCACACCACACACATCCACCCTGGCGGCTGTCCACGCCATGCCCGGCTTATTTATCACCGCCTGGCACATGGCAATGATGGTAATTGATTTTATTGCGGCCTCCCCGCCACATCAACACCTCACCCCTCCATCCATCCCTCTCTCTCTGTCTCTCTTTTTTTTTCTTTCTTTCTCCCCAATGTCGCCTGACTCTTACGGAAGAGTACTAGGGCCAGTCATAAAAAGAAGAAAAAATGAAGGGGAAGATTTTTGTAAAAAATTTTTTTACATTTCCAGAATAAAGTTCAAATGTGGAGAATAAAGTTGAAATAATACTTGTGACTCGGAAGCATTTTTCAGCAGCACCAAACAACCGGATGTTGATGCTTTGCTAGCCAGTTTGCTAAGCTAACGCTAGCTGCTAACCAAGTCGTAAAGTTGCGATATTATTATTGACAGGCTGAATCTGGAAGAAACGATGCGGTGACAACGGCTGTTTGCAACATGAACGTCAGCGTGCGTCCTGACACGATAACGTTCACCTGCAAAACGACCGTTAATGAACTTTGAGAGACGTGCAGTCAGCGAAGCTAGCGTAGCTTTGCTAACGTTAGTTAACGTGGATGTGTGACAGCTGAACTGGAACCACAACCAACTGTTTGGGGCTATTTCGACTTTATGACTCTATTCTCGACATTTCGACTTTAATCTCGACATTTCGACTTAATTCTCAACATTTCAACTTTATGATTTTATTCTCGACATTTCGACTTTATGATTTTACTCTCGACATTTTGATTTTATTCTCGACATTTCGACTTTAATCTCGACATTTCGACTTAATTCTCAACATTTCAACTTTATGATTTTATTCTCGACATTTCGACTTTATGATTTTACTCTCGACATTTTGATTTTATTCTCGACATTTCGACTTTAATCTCGACATTTCGACTTAATTCTCAACATTTCAACTTTATGATTTTATTCTCGACATTTTGGCTTTAATCTCGACATTTCGACTTTATGATTTTACTCTCGACATTTCGACTTTATGATTTTACTCTCGACATTTTGATTTTATTCTCGAAATTTCGACTTTAATCTCGACATTTTCGACTTTATTGTCGAAATGTTAAATAAATTTAAAAAAAAGTCTTCACCCTCATTTTTCTTTTCTTAATACTCTTCCATAGACTGTACACACAGAAGCCAGATCTTTTTTTCTTTCTTTTTCCATTACGTGTCAAAGAGACGGACTGGTGTTACTGTGACGGCGTGTAGAGCAAAAACACAGATGGCGGCACTGATTTTATCGCCCGTGCGAGGCGTCGGTGTGGTGCGCGGCGCCATGCCATTGTGCATTCAGGCTTGAGGCTCTTTATTCCAGAAGTGAAGGAGGAGGTGATTGAGAGGAGTGACAGCGCCCGAATGCTGCTGCTGCGGTGGGACCGCCGTCGCCCGTGCGGGCCGAAGGATCCGGGGGCGGTCAATAGCACTCGATGGCTGCCGGGGAGGCTGCGTGTTGGGGTGGGGACTCGAGGAGACGTATTATCAGGAGGCAGGTACGCTGAGCGATAGTGTCGATCTCCTGGAGGATTAACTCCACCAAGCAGACTCCGCTTTATCTGGACTTAGATAGTAAAACATGCAGTAAAACACACTCCAGCTCGCCTGAGTTACTGTAGCAGCCACGATGATGTGGTTAGATAACGACGAGGGGCAACGTGCAGCATCTTTGTCGGGAAAACGACCAGCCTTCTGTCGCCAACGCCGCTCGCCTGTGAGGCTGCACGGAAATCAGCGGCTCCACATTTCAGCTATGAATGGCTTTAACTTGAGAGAGAATTTCTTTTAAAAAGCTGTCAGGGTTTGTGTCTTTTGTGTGTATGTGCACATGTCTGAGTATGGAAGGCCCAAAATAGCTGCTCACTGCTATATGAATTCATCAAAGAACAGATTTACATAAGATCAATAGTAGATTTATTTCTAAAATATTATTGCTCTCTTGCTGCGATACTTTGATAAAGACGTATGAAATTCAGATTTAGACAAAGAGGTATCTCTGCTGACGCTCAGTGTGACAGCAGCTAACCGTGTTATGTAGCCCAATGGAGCAGAATGATCTTTTCAATTTTTTCACGTGTGGAGTCTCTGTCACGAATAATTCGTTTACAAATACTTAAATTACTTCAGAATCTTACACATTTTTAAGGCTTGCAACTAGCGATTCTTTTCACAGTGAAAAGCCACAAGATGATGCTTTGTTTTGTCCACACAACAAAGATATTTAGTTTACTGTCACAGAGGAGCAAAGAAACCACAAAATATTCACATTTCAGAAGCTGAAATCAGAGAATTTTGACTGTTGTTTTTTTCATAAAAACTAATTGAACCGATTAAACGACAAGCAAAATAGTTGGCGATTCATTTAGTAATCGATGACACATCGATTAACTGTTGCAGCTCTCCACATTTTATCCTCCGATCCCAAGAAAGCAGTTCAACATGCAGTCGAACAAAATGACAAGAAAACGAAGATTATATCAACATTGCAAAATTTAAAAAGAGATCACAACTTATAGTTATATTTGTCAAAGCAAACAACGCAATTTGATTTCTTTTACGATTTATTAGAGTAGTGTACTGAAAATATAAGCATCATCTCATGCACAAATGTTGGGCACAAATATTTTTTTTCAGTGGACTACTATAATGACTTTGAAATGAATAGTAAGCATACTAAATAAAAAAACAGCCCATAAGATAAGATATAGCTTTATTCCTCCCACAATGGGGACATTTTGTCGTTCCAGCAGCCCAGTGGACAGAATGTAGCAGAAAGAGCAGAATATAGAAAGAAATTTAAAAAAACAACATATATGTACAAAATATAACAAAATATAAAAACATGAATACTACATACAGAGCCATAGCACTTGTGGCACACGGAGAATAAATAGAAATATTGTACAGTTGGTTATTGCACTCATTCATACTGGAATGCAGGAATTCCTCTCAATATGTGTGCGGTGCATGCACATGTTTTGGTATGCACGCGTGTGTCTGACCGGGCGGGGGGGGGTTGTGTGCGAGCATCGCTGTCTCGAGCTGTCATTATCTATCTCGGGGGCGCACCGCTCGGAGAGCGAGCCCGGCATTAGAATGGGCGGCAGGTGGGAGGCAGGTCCAGGGAAAGATCAATGCAATTTGCAAAGTGCCTTCCACACAATTTTCCGCGTTGGACCGTCTCCAGGAGTGGGAGCGAAGGATGAAAAGTCATGACTCAACTTAACTTCGGCAAAACTCTATGCCTCCTTTCTTTCTTTCTTTCTTTTTTTTGGGGGTAAATCCTGACCGTCAGCGACGACGCGGCGCTAACGGAGGGACAGAAAATGAAGCTGTACGATCGGCGTCTCCTGTCCACAGCCGCAAATGCATCGCTACGTGTTGTCGGCTGTGAATTATGGCCGCACTTCCTGCTTCGCCCCTTTGTCCCCTTCGCCCCCTTGTCCCCTCTTCAAAGCGAAAATAAACTGTTCGTCCTTTGTCATTCGTTTACTTGCGTGAGTAACACGAGTAAACACCACCGGCGAATATCCAGTCGGCGTCGGTGACTTTGGGAGAATTTCAACGCTCACTGGCCTTCGCAACGTCGCGGTCGTTCAAACATTTCAAGTGAAGCGAATCACGCAAATATTCGCATTCTCACTTGCGCTTAATCTGCATCTCTACGTCTTCCCGAAATGTTACGAGGGAGCTGGCGAGAAAAGTTCCGGGGCAACGTTTGCGTTCTCGCATACAGGCCCTCCGCAATATTGGTTTGAGCTTTTGTAAAAATTGAACAAAATATGCTAGAAGATTCAGAATCTATCCAAAGATTCAGTCAAACCAATATGGATGAATGTCTAACTGTGGTTAAAAAGGCACATGGAATTGTTGTTTTCCCCCCGAAATACTTTGTCTCAAGTGGATTATTCATTTTAGCGGCAAATGCATCTCTACAGGATGTCGGCAAGCGGGGCGACTGTCGGGAACTTTTGGCAAAGCGCAGGACTGAGACTGTCACTGTGGCTGTGAACTGTCACCGCACTTCCTGCTTCGCCCCAAAAGAGTAAATCTTTACCACAAATTCATGCCTGGGAAGAGACAATGCAACGTTGGGATACATTTTTGATATTGTTATCGCGAACCACGGGCGTCTATTGATTTTACAACTCGTCCGGGGGTATAAACTAATCGGGTTATCACTCTTTGGTGGATTTCCCTCAGCCCCGTCTTTGTTTGTGCAGCTGAAGACAAACAGACACGCACACACGCACACACACACACACACACACACACACACACACACACACACACACACACACACACACACACACACACACACACTGTCGTGTTTTTCCCCCAGATTGATTGCGGTCCGCTGACAATGTGTGGATCTGTACAGCCTGCTGTACTCTCCATTGTCTGGGAAGCCGCAGTTTATGACTTCATGAGTATATCAATTACAATTCCCGGAATAAACCGAAGGTAATCATGCATAGTAACAGCTAAACAGTGACACACAGCAGTGGTTGCAGCTTATGTGAGCCAATAGAATAGCGACGACTGAAGTGCCAATATTTTGGCCATTTACAAGTTTATAACTGAAGTTTAGGCGTCTAACATGGAAGCTTTACAGGCTGTAATCTTTAAAGCTTTTGGCCCAAGACCTTAAATAAAAGACAATCAGCTGGCTCGTGCTTTTGGAGGTCGGTCAGACGGCATGGAGGCTGGTTTCACAAATACCCGGAAGCCTCCTGTAAAACCACATTCTATTTGTGTGACATGATAATTTCTGCTCATATCATGTTCCACATCTGACCCCTTCAGGCCACGACACCATTGAGTCCTCTGATTTCCAGATCCTGAATTTTCTAATGGTGCGTTCACACGGAGCGCAGCTGTTTTCAGAAAATGTCCAGAGTTTGCCTTTCACATACGACGAACGCCAGCGGGAGCGTTGCGGAGTCAGGCGCGCTCCATCCAACAGAAAAAGATTTTTCGGGAACATTCCCTGCAGGGCATGATGATAATTCGGCCGCGGAAGGCAGCGTCGTTCTTCGCCGTCACCAACACGCCCACTCGCTGCTTGCTGTGAATCTCGTACAGAGATTTACCCGCTGTATTCTCACATGGGCTCACTTGGTGAGGTCCGGAGGAACGGACTGGGGTCAGCCCAATGGTCCCACATTTCTAGGACATTTTCAAAACTAGGGTTAAAGCTAGGGTAGGGTTAGGGCTGGGGCTACTGGATAATAGGTTGGGTGTAATTGGTTCACCAAATTGGGAGAAAGGGGGATGAAATCTGATACAAAGGAAATGTGGGAACATAGGCACGCCCCCGGAGGAACCTTAGCGCTCCCCTCCGGAGTATGTCCGGACTTCAGTGCACGTCTGAAAGCAGCTTAAGAACTAAGGTTGGTTTGAGCTCTTGTATCTACTGAATGAAATATGCCAAAGACACTCATAGAAAGATGATTAATATCTAACGTAGGGAAGTGGAATATTCTTTTCCCTGAAAAACTCTGTCTCAAGTGGATGATTCGTTATAAATAATGCAAAAAAGACTTCTCAGAGGTCTTCTTTTTTTTGTGGCAGATGTTGCACACGGGGCCTAAAGGTCTAGACACCGTTAACACTGTGTCCTCAGATATTTCCAGGTCAAGGATAGAAAAACCGTCCGGGGGCCTCGCCGGGCTGCCAGTCTGCGGTTGGATCTCTGCCTCGCCGATCTCCGGGGGGACGGCGGCTACAGAAGGACTCCGAAATAGGTCCGATGTGCTCGGCTCAATCGATGGCTCTTCCGCGGCTGGCCTAGTTTAGCTCTCACACACACACTAAAACCTCAATCGGCGTCTAAACACACGCTGCCGCCTCCCACTAGCGACTGCCACCACCAGATCTCATTTATTTTTCATTTTCTCTCCATCTTCCTTTCACCGTGACAGTTTTTTTTCACATGCACACGGTTTGGGAATAGTCTATTTCATGCAATTACATTAGGTCTTTTTTTGATATAGAATTTTTTTTTTGCAGTTATAGCCGTTTTATTTGGTTGTTGTTTGATTTTTTTTTACACCGATACATAATTGCTCTGTTACAAAACCGAGGAATTGCATATTTTAAAAATTCTTTTTGAGGCAGTGTCACACTGTATCTTCTTCCATCAGGGCTGCACTGACACAGGAGGCAACTTTGCAGAGTATAATCACGGGTGGACAAAGTACACACTTGCGTAAAAGTACAGATACTCCTGGTCAAATGTTACTCCGATAAAAGCGAAAATTGCTAAGTCAAATTATTAAAGTACAGGAGTACTTGCTTTTAAGAATACTTAAGTACTCCACAGTACTTTGCGTTTGCTTTTCAATGATAATGAACGCATACCAACGCCAACATTTCTGGCGTCTGGGTAGAACACACGGAAAGCCGCGTTTTTTGTTTAGAGTCATCAACTTTTCCAGGAATTTTTTTCTGCCGTACGCTCCCAGAGGCACAACTTTTTACCAGGAGGCTAGCAGGAAAGCATTTGAGGCCATTTGCGTTTTCCCACTCCTCCAGAAAATGACAGTAAATGTCTGGACTTCGGTGCGTGAATGTCTGTTCATTAAAACATTGTGTGATATCACTTAAAGCCATACAGGGTCTCTAATTCAAAAAGGAAACAATAAAAAAGTGGAGCTGCTCAATTACTAACAAGTAACAGTCCATTTCTACCAGGTCTGTGTGACTGGAGGGGGAACCAATTCCAAGAGTGATTCATCGTTGAATCAGAAACCCCCAGATTTCCCCTGGTAGTTTTCACTTGACAATGGACCCGTTGGCGGCAGACGGAGCCGAGCAAACAAGAGTCTGACTGAATAGACAGCAAACCTCCAACCACGACTCCGCCGTGTAAAATTGAACTCTGAGCACTTCCTCTTCGTCTGTGCTCGCCCCTTTGCAATCGCACAAGTGATGGAGCTCGGCAAGAAGATTGCGATTCTCCGCGTGAGAAGCCGCAGAATGGCTTGTTTGCCGGAGAGGGGGAAGAGTGCCGCGTCTCTTCACCCCTGTGAAGAAATTGAAAGGAAGGGAGGCCGGCGGAATTGTTGATTGGAAAAACTTCGTCCTTTGTGTCGTCCTTTGTGCCGTAGCACGGGCACAACGCCCGCCGCCCACGTCGGACAGAAACGGGACTGGACATCTCTGAAGCTGAAATCAAAGTTGGTGGAATGTCACGATGCATAATTAATACCATACTCTCGGGGATTTGGAAAGTGTTTTATGTGGCCGTCGGGGGGGGGGGGGGCAGGGAAATGTTTTTTAACACAGTCAAGAGGTTTTGAAATAATGCATTTCATTTCATCTACTGCATTTCGACAAATAAAACAGAATCAAAAGATGTCTGAGGTCTGCAAGAAGTAACTAATGCATGAGGGCGCATCTATTTTTAATTTAAGTTCCCTTTATCCATCCCAAACAGCTTCTTTCTTATAGCTGAGGAATGGAGCGTCATATTGTGTCTCTGTTAAAGTCTGCCGGGTATAAAACACTCAATCCCCGTGGAAAGGTGTCGGTACAAGGTTTTCACTTGCATCAATTTGGATTTTAAAGGAATCCGGTAAGAGTGATGTACAATACTGACGAGGTTTCACAACGAAGCAAACGTTCAATGCCAATTTCTTGAACCGTGTGTGAGCAGCATGATTCGCTTCTGTTTGCCATTTAAATACAACCAAAACGTGAAAGCTGCTATTCCTCTTCAACAAAACTGAGCAGGACCACGCAGGAATTAGATTTGCTGTCGGGGAATATGAGTAAAGAGAAAGACACGTGACCCTGGCGGTAATCGCTCGCCGTCTTGACCCAGGTTTCTTCTCACCTGTGAACGGACGTAACTGTTGATTTCGACCTCGACTGTGATTCTTGACAAATGTACCAGCTGATAACGGAAGAAATGAGAAGTAAAATCCGAGCCGATCCATTACAGTAAACATACCAAATAAATGCCTATTTACATATCTACTAAGCCTTGAACGACATTCCGGCATCATATTTTTATGTTAATTTATTATTATTAAATTAACAGTTTACAGTTCAATTTTTTTTTGCTTGTATGAACGGTGCTGACCAAAAAAAAAATTCTGCCAGAAGTTCTGTGAGAGATGTAACAGCAGTATCCATAACTCAGTTGTACATACTCCATAACTTACAGTTGAGTATGAGGTTTTAGATAGCTAGGTTAAGCAAAGTGCATCCTGAACAATGCCTTATTAATATTTTATTTTATGAGTTGGGAAAAGATTCAGATTTGTATCAAAGGTGCAGGATCGGTATCGGATCAGACACGAAAAAGTGGTATCGTCCCATCCCTTGTTTGAAGGCCAAGTTGTCACGTTTCGCAACACAGGACCCAAAAGCAGATTCAAGACAGGTGAATTTGAGCAAAAACACAAGGAGCAAAAAACACAAGCCATAAGCACAAAACAGAGCAGAGGAACCGACAAAGGGAAGCACAGAAACTATACCCACAAGGGAGGCTGGGATAATGGAACACAGGTGAAACACTTTAGGAGCAGGTGTAGAGTCACAAGGGCGGGAATAACATTAAAAACAAGAAATGGAACTAACCCTAGACTGTATATAACAATTTGTATGTAGTCACCAGCCAGTGAGTCCGCCAAGAACTTTCAAATAGACAAACTCTACAAAAAATATCCAACCGGACCAAACAGTTCTCGAGGATTCCTGAGAACGAGGCACGTTGCGAAGCTTGCCAGCTTTAAATTAGTCCATCCATAGGTTCAACAAAACAGGTCATGTTTTTAGTTTCTCTTGGTATGAAGCTTACATACACATACAAACAAGCTCTGAGTATCGTTTGATCCAATAGGTCTTGAGATGACACACCAGATTTGAAGTTGCTGGTGAGAAGTCTGTCGGAGGAGTTCGTTGAAGTATGAGGTGCGAAAAAAAGTCCACATTTGCACACTAAAATCAAAATGGTCAACTTCCTGTTGGTCTGAGGACCTTTTATTTTTTTGTAGGTATTGATGTGATATACGTCCCCACCAAATTTTGTTTATCTACATCAAATGTAAAGCAAGGGGGAATGTGGTAAGGGTTAAGGGGTTAAGGGTAAGAGTTATTTAGAGACGCCCATGCCAGAGACCCCTAAAGTATCAAATTCATCAAATTTGTCACCGGTTCTGGTAACGGTAAAGAAATAAAATAGCACAAATATAATAAAATAAATGCGTAATAACACAATCATAGCAGATGATAATGATGATGATAATGGGTCGGGGGTTTGTCAGTCTTGAGGTGTGAGTATCAAGAGAGTTAAAGAATGTTATAAAAGATTTCCCACTTGCTGAGGAACTTCCCGGTTGTCACCTCTGAGTGTTTATTTTTTATTTTTTATTTTCTCTAGTTTTTTTGAAGGACATTGTGTCTGCGAGCCACTGTGACCTGGAGGGTAGCCTCGGGCGACAGCTTGCAAGCTCAACGGGATTGTGGAGGAGAAGTGAGATATGATATCGTCTGCAGGTGGGAAGGGAATCCATGCAGTTTCCCTACTTGTTGCGATATTTAAATCGGAACAGCATGCTAGATTCTAAATCAAAAATCAAGTGTTGTTTTCAGACCGTTCATTCTTTACCGATGTGTTACTGGCACTATTTTGGCTGAGGGGCGCTTTCAATGAAAGGGAGGGAGAGGGAGGGAGAGAGAGAAAGGGGCATGACTGGCAGCCATGAGAATGCCGTTAGGATTAGCTATAAAATGTAGGCCATTTGCCAGTGTGGCAGACCAGAGCAGCCGAGGAACACCTGATGTGTGCAGTAAAGCAAATATACAGCACCGGGAGGGGGACATATAAAGCAATTTGGTATTTTAAGAGGTTTTGGTTGTGGTTTATTACGTCCACCGTGTTTTTTTATAGATTTTAATCATCATAGATCTTTGTGGGCCGAGACGGCCGAGGAAATAAACACGGCCGAGTCGCCTTCAGGATCTTCATCGGGAGGCGCTTTGTTTTGTTCGATTACAGGCCGACTGAATGGTGAAGCTGAACAATGGGATCGCATTTCGGTGAGCGTCTGAGAACAGGCGGTCAGCTCTTCATTATCAGCGTTGTGATGTCAGTGCTTTGTTGCCTGCGCTGTGTTGTTAACTCTTCACTTTCAGTGTTGTGACGTCAGTGACCTCACTGTTCCGATGTCAATGTTTTGTTGTCGGTATTAGCGTATTCTATCAGTTTGCATGTTAAATATAAGCATGTTAGCTGCTGTTCATGTTCGAAAGCCCAAACTTCTACCCAGCGTCCACCTGTAAGCTCCAAGTGTATGTTCTCCAGGGGGGAAATTAATTATTCTCCCTCCCTCACCACTGTTGAGTTTGTACTTCCTTGTGGTGAGTGAGGAGGTCAGACCCCTGATGGCAAATGTCAGTGCCTTTCGTATTCTACATCATAGACTGTATGGAAAGATGGACGACATGAGCGCTCCCCCAAAGTGAAGCCAAATCATCTAGATCGCCCCCTGGTGGCTGGCTGCAATATAGGTCATAAACCCCGCCTCCTGTATTTTAATGGACAGGCACCTTCGCCTAACAAATAAGTCAAAGTAAACTTTAAAAAATGTTTCCCCAAAGCGGGTTCCTGCCATTTTAGGTAACTCTAATCACACTGATGTAATGTTCAAATAAGTTTGAATGATATAATTAGTTATAAAAACTTGATTGACAGCGGGACCTCAGTACCGCGGCTCACCTCCACAATCACTTTCCCGCACGGACTCCAAATGACGTCCACAGCGCGAGATGGCAGCGCCCCAGTATCCGGGATACTTTAGCTTCATTTTTGTGCAATCTTCATCTTTATTTACAGTCTATGTCCTTCATCCACAAAATAATGCATTTCACGCTTAAATTAACTGAAGTGATGAACAAGGCGACACGTTGATCTGCTGGGTGAACAGTCAGAAGACCATGTCAACCTTCTATTGATCATGTCCGCCTCGCATGTTTTCAAATTCTGACTTCGAACATGAGAGAAATATTAAGCAGTAATGTTAGTAAAATTGGATAATGCTTTTCTCGTCCACGCAGGGAGGACTTTGCAATGTTTTGACCTCCCAATCAGCAGAAGTCCAACAAAGCCACAACCTGTCTCTATAATAAACAAAAAAAACTCCACAGACATTTGCATTATGGAAGAAAACACCACTGCGAGTGTTGTGTTTGTTCTGCGGAGGCTGAGAGAATCTGCTGATCTCTGTTAGACCCCTGAAGGTTTTTCCCCGACACTTGTAAATTAAAACGGACCCGGAGACACTGAGCCACGAAACGTAGTGTTTCTGCGTTATGCTGAGAACTGAGAAGAAAGAAAAAAAAACATAAGTAGAAACTGTTCTGAGTTTGTACAGTCTGTTGTTCACTAAAGCACAAGGTACAAATATAAGGAAGTGGGATGAGTCATCTGCTGAGGTGGAAAGTGTTGTTTACTGACAAATCACTCTCTTGTTGTGGCAGTGTGGCGTGTTTATACAGAAATAAGGTGTAAAACAAACAGCAGAAGTTATTTTGAGTCTTATTAATTACTCAGGATTTGCAGGAAAACAAACAAAATACAAAACCTGATGAATTTTTAATCCCTCCATTCTCCTGGGTGATGGAGAGGACTCAGCAACCCCTCTTGCCACAACATGGCTCCTCTGGTTCAGTCACTTCCTCAAGATGCTCGTCTTCTTGCACAAGTGTCGCCCGGTGTAACCCTGCATACGGCAGTACATTTACTCAAAAACCTCTCCCATGTTGGAACAATGAAATCAAACAGGAGCTGCTCTAGTTTATTCGCTTCCGAACCAGTCGATGGAAACACACATAATTTGCATTTGCTCTGTGCGAACTTTCAAAAGTTCTATTCAATTCGCTTGACATTTAAATGAAAACCCCGCTAACGTCACGAATGTGGAGGGAGGCCCGAATCGGCTCCGACTGCGAGAAAGTAAGAGAGCACATTTTTATTCAAATCACTCATTTTACGGACGGCTGCAGGGTAAAGGGGAGAAGATATATGACCAAACCCCGAGGAGGACGTTAATTAAGCATGATGGCTAATTATGTTCGTGGCCCAAGGGTAAAAGGAGGCGGTTCCAGAAAACCTACACCACGTTTATTCCCCAACATACAGTCGCCTCCCACGTCCACACGCCGAGCCCAGCGGCCGCGGAGCAACCGGATCTTCTTCGCGGAAGTTTGATCTTGTCATCGGTTGTCTGTGTGTTGGCGGTGAGCAGCCTCCTGGGAACTAACTGTCAATGTCCTCAAAATACGAAAATGACAAAAGACAAAATGACAGTATTGGTCTTTTATTGAACTCTTGAAATAATAATAATAATAATAATAATAAATTTCATTTATAGAGCACTTTTCATTGCTAAAAGCAATCGTCCTCACTCTTCATGCATTTCTTAATACTTTTGTTCAAGAAATATCTTTTATGGTCTTCTGGCTTAATCGCCTACATTTTGCAAATCAGGAAAGGCTCATGCTAGCGTACTTGTTTGTGTAACCACGTTTGTCATTTACAGAATTTATGAGGATTTTGCTTGGGGGAACTTTCATGATTGAATTTGTTTAATTACATGAAACATTAGAAAAATATATTGCTAATAGTTAGTATTACTAATGGTTAGCACGCTTACCCTTTGTTTTTCGAAATTAATCGTTTTCTTATTTCTGGTCCTCAGTCATATTTTGCTGGGGACTGACAGAGAGTGATTATATTTGTGAAAGAACATTCTTTAATGCAATTATCTCTTCGCAATTAGCTCAGGTGATTATAGCCCGGCAGCTGTGTGCATTAATAAGCAAAGAGTACAATCCCCAAAGTAAACCTGGTAACAGTATAATGTTGTTCGCTTCCACCGTTCACATACAAATCACTCTTGCAGCGGTTTTCTAAAGGCGAATTAGAAGAATAGCATTTTTTTTTCTGATTATATTAATTAATGCACACAAACACGCACACACACAAAGCTCTTCTGGATTACAGCCGACGTTTTTTGAAAGATTTTCAGGTATTCTTAAGTTAATTATTAACTTCATATTGGGGGGGGGGAAGTGTGTAAAAAGTTGGCTTTGAGGTTTAAAGTAAAAATTTTGAAAGATTTAAAAAGGTTTTTAAAAACATAGCATTAGCCTCTGTGACTCTACCTTGTCCCAGTATGTAAAGGTGACACTAGGACCCAGGGGTAATTTGGCCAGCCCAGATTTCGAGAATATGGCCGTAATATAACAATAATAAAGTGGTAATTTGATTAGAAAAGAGTCATATTTTGAGTCCCAACAGTCCAGCAGAAACAATGCACTTTAAACTCAGATTAACATGTGTTGTGTTTGATTCACGGGCAAAGTTCTGTTTGCAGGGGAAGTTTTTTGTCAGTATTGTGATGATATACTTCCAGTGTACCAGCCTATTACTGACATTTTAACTTTTAACTTCTACTGAATTGATGATAGTCACCCTGACTGTGAACACATTTACTGTCTGCTTCGTCATTGAAGTTCACGCGGATGTATATCAAAGCCTATGGTGAGGTTACAAGTGGGAGAATGACAGTTTTATTGTGGATTTAGCGATGTTACAGACTCCAACAAAAAAGAAAGTGGTTTACAAATTCGCATTTTTCATCAGACTGGATGTGATAAAAGGCCTGAATTCAAGGTTATTTAATAGTAGATCTTTTCAGCTCTGCCACAAAATAATTCGCAAGCCTGGCAAATGCTAACACTATTCAGTCACAACAACTCTTTGTGCTTCTCTCTATTCATTGTGAAATGTGCTGTTTACTTCACCCTGGAATTATTTTCCCCTGGATTGACCTTCATTTCCATCACTGTACGGACAAAAAAACCCTGGTAATGGGGCACACAGTTTATTAAAAAAAGTCCTCCTTGGGCCATTGTGTCTCGCCTCACAACTGTCAAAAAACTTTACACTGAATCCTCTTTTGCGGAGCAGTTTTCCACTTAAGAGGACAAGAATTGAACAAAAGTGGAGTCTTGAAACGCAGCAATTAAACTATAAGCGTTTCGCGTTTCAAAGGATTCTACCCTCAAAGGTCGGCAATGTCAGTGCGCGTTGCTGTCGGTTCGTGGCAAATTGGGGCGTCCAAATTCATCAGATTAAAAGTAAGACTCAAGGTTTTGTGTTAATTTATCTTGGAGCCATGAAAAAAATGCCGCAAATTGGATTTAAAAAAAAAAAAAATACGAGTAAGATCGGTCGAAGGTCCAATAATATTATTTCTCTGACCAACACACTCGCCCTGCACTGCGTCTAGATAAGGATGGGAGCAGGGGCGTTGCAACAGGCTAGGCAAAGCAGGCAATTGGAGGCTGAAAGGGGGGGGACCCCCGGCAGTTTGAAAATTATTTGAATTGTTGATAGGTAATGTACAGGACACTGCATCGACTCCATGGTAGGAAACCCGTCAACGAAGTAGCTTCCCACCAAAAGCGTAAAAAGTTCAAAAGGTGTGGTTGAAGACTGGTGTGGGGGTTTGAACTTAAACTGCTATTATGTACTAGTATGTACTTTTGTTCGTAATTTGACGATTGGAAAGATGTGGTTTGGTTTGATGTGGGGGCCCTTTTGCCTTGGGCCCCCCAAAAGTCCCTTGAAACACTCCATGATGCGAGGTCCCGGTTCCAATGTAGTAAATAACTATTTAGCTACTGAAGAGCTTCACTGCAGTTTGTAGTCTGCTGGTCTGAAACCGTACTGAACAAGGTGAATGCACACCCTTAAGTTTTTCCAAATGTAGTGCATCGCTGTTTTAATTTTCACCGTCATCTAAAGTGAGAGTCTGGCTGTATGTGTGATTCTATGACAGTTGAACTATAAAAAAAAACCATATTAAGCAGTATAATGAAATGCAACTAACACAGCTTGGGAGTATTAGTACCTCATTGTTTTCAAACGGCAAAACAGTTCTCTGATGGTGTTACGGGCCGACATCCGCTCCACTACATGGGCAGGTCTACATTACTGAAAGAGCTAATTATTTCCAGTTTTATTAAACGAGAAAAAAAACAAACATAATGAAGAGCAACAGAATTATCAGAAGCAGGTTTGGGGGGAAGTGAAACACCAAGAGTGTGTTCATTTAGTCCGAAATAAAATCAAGGCAATTACTATAATAATAGAACAAGTGCAGTCCGACCAGCAGTGAGCAATTCCTTTTGTAATTGGCATTGCCACCAAACAAGAATTGACTTCTAAAAATAATCAAGCCTCCCTCAGCTAAAGCATTGCAAACCGATGGACAGTGGCGCCATTTCCCCCGTGACATTAAATTAGGTTTTCCAAGCTTTCTTTTCTTCTTTTGCTTGAGGACATGTGGAATGAGTCACTGTGGCTCATTGCTCGTGTTTTCCGTAGCTTGTGAGAAGTAATTCCTTGTAGGTCTCGACTTCGCCTCAGATTCCATTAAGGCGTGGCACTAAAGCATGTTTCATATTCAGATTGTATCTGGAGGATTTCAACCTGATGACTTTTACACCTGGTGTTAATGTGCTCATGTTACGTCCGCCTCTCGTTTGCGTGGGTTCACAAAACAAAAAAAAGATGGAAGAGGAATAGAAGATGGTAGCCATCCATGGTTTAATTAGTAAATCGAGACAAGGACATAAAAATGTAATTTTGGAAAATGGTGAGAGAAATGGCTTTTTGATTGGTCCCATCTTTTCTCCATCTACGAGTATCTTTAATAAAATGATGGCTGAGGAGAGTAACTCTACCTTTGTTTACCGGCTCACTAGGCCTAGCTGCTACCTCGCTGGTTTTTCGAACAGTCCATGTGAATTGACAGAACACAGTTGCATTTACACTCGTGTTCAACGTGGTCACATCGCGTCCCTGAACACCTCCTGCGGGCCGCCCGGCCAACCGGATCACAATCCTTTTTAACGACGGGTCTGTGGGTGCATTTACACCTGTACTGTCATGTGGTCAAGCGCCATCTGATCACAATCAAATCGCCCGCGGCACATTTCAATGGCAGGTGTAAATGGGATATCGGTGTAGCTGGGTGGCTGCCAGCTGGAGGACTAAGTGCTAGTCAGGAGGAATCAAGGACATAATGGATGTTTTCCAAGACGATCCCCCCAATGACATGCGGCCGTTACAGCTGAGGACACTCCTGTTTCATTCATCTCCCTGATTTCAATCAAACTCTCGACTGGAAATGCTTCCGGACTCCGAATCACGCCACCGACACTGCTATCAGTTGATATTGAGGTTGTGATGGGACAGGATGACGAGTTGTGTCGAGTTTTTTGTGATTCTAAAAAAAAAGAAGGAAAAAAAGTCTTATCACGATAATTGTATTCATATTGATCTATATTGATATACAGTATATCACGATATAAATCAAATCACTATTTCTGTGAGGATTAAACGTTGTGAGATGTGAAGATATCATAATGTTTTTACCAAAGTAAATTTTAGTTTCAGTATTATTTATTTTCTGTCAAAAGTTGAACATGATAAATGTACTGTAGACCATTATACAACTGCTGCTGTATAATGCTTCTTGTCGAACTTGCCAAAATATCTCCACACAACCGAATTCCTCTGACGCTTCTTTTAAACAATGTCCAGGTCTTTTGAGCCTCGTCGTCTTCGGTAACGCCGTCGCTCGAGTTCATATTTCCTGTCGACCTTTTTTCCTGCCGAAAGCCGGCTGCTTCTCCTACGTTCTGCTGTGTGCGTCGACCTAACTCGAGCCAACTTGATTGGTTCGGCGCGATGCTATTCTCATTATCATTAGCTGTCCGTGTTAACGTTCAAAAAATTCATAGAATTAGTTCTATCGAAGATCTATCGACCGTGTCTGAAATTTCTATCGAGGAAAAGTTATTTCGCAAAGTTTATCTTTATCGTTTTATCGCCCAGCCCTAACTTCCCTCATCTGTTATCGCAATACAGCTGTGAAACTTTGAGAGCTGCATTGAGGGAGCTGCAAAAAGTCATGTCAGCAAAAAACCACAAAAAAACCAACAGATTAGTGGACGTCTTTCCTCAATTGCAAATATAAAGGTTTTTATCAAATCTACTTTGATAATAATAATAGCTTTCTGAAAAGTAGTAATCGCTTTTTGTTGGTTTTCCTTTTTCTCAAATCCAGAACTTGCACTAATTCCAAAGGATTAATAAGAAGATGAAGAGAGGGAAAGGTCATTTATCTCAGAAAGGCTTGCTTCATATTAAAGAGTGGTCCGGCTTTATTGTGCCGTCCGAGGTCATCTAGTTTCAGAGCGGCTCTCTGCGCCCTGGGACTATCTGGCTGAATTATCCATTAATCTTCTGCTCGAACAGAGGTCCCTACCACTTGCTGCTTATGCAAGTGCCCACGTTGTCAGAAGAACATTAAAGCACTTACCGCTGGACCCGTGATTGCTGTATTGTCTTGTGTGTTCACCGTCACTCACCATGAGGCTGTAATTTGTTTTTGTTGTCCAGAGGTTCGGGGTAACGGTTATTTTAAATAAGACCTAGGTTTACAGATGTTTTCCATCGAGGAGAAGTCGTATATCTGTTGCTTCGCGGCTGAACTTCTTTTGGGAGAAAAGTTGATCTGCGACACAAGGTAAAAAAAAAAATCCCGTCAGTGTCATTTATGTGCACATTAGTAGTAATGACCTCTCAATGGTCTTGGAGTTAGATTTCTGGTACGACGGTCTGAAACTTGGTTTCTTTGTAGGCAGTCTAGGCTTAGACTTAGAGACAGAGAGAGAAAGCTTGGGAACTCGAAAGCAGCATGGAGTTGAACAACTGTTCCTTCAAATTGAAAGGAGCAGCTGAGGTGGATTGACAATCCGATTAATCTTGTGGAAGCTTCCATGTGGAGGTTTTCTGGATACATCCGACTGTGGGGGAGAATTCGTTTGGTCTATAAAATGCTGGAGAACCTGCCTCAGGACAAGATGATGGACGAGGCCTTGGGAGACAGATTTCTGGTGCCGCTGCAACCTCGGATCGGGGCGGACGGATGGATCCGTAGATCGCTTCTGCTCCACAGAAGCGACGACACCGACAGGGATCACAAACGATGCGTCCTGCTTGACCGGTAATAATCTCTGTTTCATTTATCTTTTATTTTCCATGTTATTGTCGCACTCTGTGACCGTGTGCTACTGTGCTGTGGTAATCAGGCTGCTAGTTCTAATCAGGCTGCTAGTTCTAGGCCCACAGTGCTACGGCTAGTGGTTAGCGGTGTTTGTAGCATAATAGCTGAAAAAATGTTTGTGTCCAAGCGGTTTAATCTGTTTTGAGAGTTTTCCAGACGTGTGTCGTTGTCTGTGCTCTCGCGACCAAATGCTCCCCCATCTGTGTCGGACCGTTTAGTTAGCTTCACTATTTTATCACCAACGTAGCATCCCGTGCAATGCTAAATGCTAAGATGCGTGATGAATTTGTGAGGAGGAATATTGTTTCTGGGATCAGTTTCACATACTCATGTTGCTTTTCTCCACAGATGCTGACTTTGTTGGGGTGAAAACTGAGGAAGGAATATTCAACACAACTACTCTATTTTATTAATGTGCAAAATAAAGCTTGATAATATTACATCATTGTGTACTTTGATAAATTTTTTATGCTTTTCCTGGAGCTACTGCATCGGTAGTACTGAACCAGTGACTCTGAATACTGCGAATTAATATGTTTGTAATGCCTTGAATTGATTCAAAAAGTATATTGATAATAGTAAGTAATCATCACATTGTTGTATATTTATGCAATGAGAAACCAATGACTTTGAAAATACACTTTATTGCAAAGCAAATACTGAGGTTGATGAATGATGTATGTGAAGATAAAGCTGTTCATTTACAGGCCTACATGTAACACTGCAGTAGCTAACGTGCTAGCTAACGCTAGGTACGTAAACAAGCAACTGATTTACGGTCAACTACGTTCAAAAACACTGACAATGTTGTTTTCACAAAAAGTCACAGGTAATAACGTGAGAATAACGTCTAATAGTCTATCAATGTGGACAGTAGTCCGTGGTAGCTTCAGGTTAGCTTCTTACCGTTGGGAACGTCATGTTACGTACCTTGCCTGGCTTCGGTTGCCACGGTAGCGTGGGCGAGCACGGCGGGCTGGGAGGAGCTGTGGAGGCGGACCGAAGTGCAGACTGCTAAAGCTACTTGGCTACGCTTCCAAAAGGTTCAAAGAGTTCTAGATTTAGTAATGCACACGTAACATGTACACGTTCTCGCCCACCTGACTTCAGTCCAAAGACGTCCTGCAACACTAAATAACAATATCGTGGCAATTCCTCTTGCTATTTAATGACCCGGCCAAAATTTGGTCTTGTGAACACTTGTCTCAGCATTTCTCAGTTTTAACTACACAATTCTTACAACCGTAAGAAAGTGACGGCACCCTTTTGATGTTTTAGTTTTCGCCACTTCAAGACTTCTCCCCCCGAGGCCGGAGTCTGGCTTTGCTCCACTCCGTTCGTGGCCATGAATCTTTCATCTTTGCTCGAGGCACCTTGTGTTTGGCATTGCAAAAACTTTTACATATATGTGCTAATGTGTGGCACTTGATTGATGCCGCACACTTCTAGATGTACATTGATGGGTAGAAAAGAAGACTTGACTTTCTATGGCAGATGTCATGCTGCGTGGCCTTGCGTTGAGAGACAGACGAGTTGGTGGAGTGTCCTTGGACTCCTGTCGAGTGTTCTCCTCGTGAATGGCTTTGAAGTTTCAGGCTTTTCAAAGAGTCATACTGCACCATTCTAAGGTTTTCATGTCACTTTATCCTCTTTTATTACTTTTAAACTAAAATCTCAAAGATACCACTCGGTATCGCCTTCAGGCAGTTTAAGCGTGTTTGTCCTGCCCTCTTCGTCGAGTTGGTTAAAAATCCTGTTTCACATAGAGCACTCAGCCTTCGACAGAAGTACAGTAACTGTCATCCTGAACGACGCCACCGGCATTTCAGGAAATAGACGTTGAACTGTGATGCTCAGCATTTTTATTTTTATTTTTTCACAGGTCTCTTCTCATGTGAATTTTGCATTTGGCACGACTCTTCCACGTCTTACAGCTTCCTGACTTTGCTGCCGTGACTTCCCATCTGCTGTAAATACCTGCATCACACCACCTGCCAAGCGCGGTGATGGCACTCGCAAGGAACGTCTGTGATGTGCCAGTCTGGTCCGGGGTCGCGTGACTAACGGAGGGCAGCTAAAGGTTGACTACATTCTTGCAGCCCCACTCGGGTGCTCCCGTCCCCAGGCGTTCACTTAGATCTGTAGATGGAGCTTTGTCAGTTATTTCTAGACCGTAGCTCGGGACTGAGGGTCGAGGGCCTTCGCTGTTCGAGCACCGATACTAAGGAACCGTTTGCTTGTGGAGATCAGAGGCGTCAACGTCTCTTTTAAAATTCTCCTTGAAACGTTTCATTCATCAGAAAGCTTTTTGATATGTGTAGTGTTTTAATCTGTCATTTTATTCCTCTCTGTTTTATGATTGGCTTATCTTTCTCTGCTATTTTTCTAAATCCCCCCTTTTTCTCTCGCTGTTAAGCACCATGTAACTTTGCTGTTTTATATAAAGGAAGTCTAATGTAATTATTATATAGGGTATATGTAATCAGTGGAGCAGTGGCAAATGGAACATGATTATAGCACATGGTTTGTTAAACAACTTACCTAAACACACCTATTTTTTGTGATTTGAATGTAGCCACTGTGAAATGATCAGATATTATAAAAGGTTGCGAATGAAACATCAGGATAACTCGCTAACGACCCAGAAAGACGTCTTACAGGACAGAATTTCTGTCACACACACACGCTCAGAAATTCTTTTCGAATCATCATCGGGGTCCAACTAGCATCCTCTATCAAAATTTAATTTTTGATGTCATTCTTGAACGAAAGCGGTCGACCAGGCAGAGCCACACCGTGAAGACAAAGGGGGCAGGAATGTTAATTGCTTTCGCTCTGGGAGCAGTTTTTTCCACTTAATGTAAGGATCACCGCATTTGGTATTCTTAAAACATCCAAAGCCTCTTCAGGGTAGAAAAAAAAATCCAACGCACAGCTGGTTATAGCACTCCCAACAACAGAAGATGTACACAAAAATATAGACAAAGATTTGAAAAGCTGAATTACACAATGACAGAAACAACAAATAAAGCAAAACGCATATACCCATAAATACCTATAAATCCAGACATTTTATTCTGTTCTTAATGTCTCGTATAACCTGACACTGTCGATTTAATTATTAAAAATATCAAGACTAAAACATCTAATATTCAACACATTTGTTCTGCCCCCACCATCTGTGTTTGCATAGTTTGACGCCAGTTTCTACTGAGAGCATAGTATGTTAGTTACTCCTCATCTTTGTTGTCCTGAGAAAGTCGTAATCCGTAAAGTATTTATGTTTAAAGCATCTAAATCACTCGTGCATCAAAGTGACTGCTTATGTTTAATTTCTAAATGTTAAAGTTACATATAATTCGCTGATGCTAATCGTGGTTTGTATTTCCAATCAAGGAACATGGTAAAATTAGCATAGATGCTAGCGGGATAAGAAAGCCTCATGTTAATGGCTACGCATTTCTTTTATATGATTGCAAGAAGCGTGTATATGCTGTATGTTGTATATTCATGTAGACGAGCAGACTGTAAAGTTGTGTTTTTATGTTTTTACAGTTTTACAAATATGAAAGGAAGTATTGAAGACGGATCCTTTTCAAAAGGCCCTAAACTACTCCTGTATCCTGGGTCTTTAATTCAAGGGACCAACTTCACGTTAGCTATACGCTAATCTAACGTAATCCAAAGCAAGAGCAGAATAACATTAATGCCGTGTTGTAATTCTTGACAGCGTTTGAATAGTGAGGTGAAAAAGCTCGATCCTTCTTACAGCACCACCAGATGTAAGGAGCCTCCGCAGCCTCCGCAGGGTGCGAACTCTCCAATGTGGAGGGTGGCGGGTGCCCATATGGTCCTCGGGGTGATTCACATCACACACTAAATTGCTAATTTGGATCCACGGAAAAATGAGATGTCTGCACTCTGTGTTTACTGTACGGCACTCCTACATTTCTACTCCTAATAATAATTCTGACCACGAGAAAAACTCCCATCGAGGCCCAATCAGCCTTAATAGCACTGCTCTAAAGGCCTTATAATCACAACTTCATTTCTGTAAATTGCATGTTATATGGCGCAATGAAAATATTTAACATTTTCCCGCATCAACTCTGCATTTTAATGTTTCCCATACAAAGCCAAGTAGCCTTGGCTTAGAAAAACACGAGACTTGTGTAATGAGGTGATTTTAATGAGCCGTGATGCCTTAGATGACACATACCACACACACACACACACACACACTGCATATCCTACATCCTCTTCAAAACTGTTGTGAAGATGACTCGTCACGTTCCAGATGTCATTATTAGCGGCTGATTAAGTGCGCAAATTTAGGAGCCAATGTAATGGATGAAGAAATGTCATACAGTTAATGGTTTTTTAAGATTCCGGTCCCATGAGTCCTCGCAGTCTTTCACACTGCAACGTGACTGTCTTCCTTTTTATTCTTATTCTGTGAATGCTAACAATGAAGAAGTCTTATATAGCTGATGGCTAGCATAATCCTAAAAGCGAAACATGACAAAATAGTCGCAGCTTTAAGGCTTAAACTAAATAACTGCAAAAGAAAAGTCAAATATTATTTGTTATCAAGTTGCTCCGAGAGTAAATCAAGAGATTTCAACCTGTCTCACTGCCTAAAAGCGGAAAAAAACCTTCATTGAATTTAAAGCTACAGTGTGTAATATTTATTTATCACAGAAATTGAATATGTTGTCCATAACTATGTGTTCATATATGTATAATCCCCTGCAACAAGGAAATGATGATTTTTCGTCAATTCTGAATGAGTTAAATATAGTTACATGAGGGGGACCCGACCTCCATGTAAGTTGCCATGTTTGCTACATCGTTTTGTGCTGCGTTCCGTTACCACTGCGTTTCGGGAGGTCAGAAAAAAAATCATTGACTTCCGGGGTCCGAGTTCCAGGGTATAATTAAACGCAGCATTAAATACGGTTGCAGAAAACTGTCCATAATACATTGCAATCGCATTGAATTTCCAGCGCTGCGGAAATGGAATTAGCGGTGCGCCACCATAAAGTGTCCCATAGTCGGGTGCCCAGTTTGGTTTGCAACTTTACCACCAGATGCTGCAGGAAAAGTTTAAAAAAATTACATAATGGGGCTTTAATAACTACTCATAAGATATACAGTATTTTACAGAGAGCATCGAGTCAACCTAGTAAATATAAACCAACCACAAACCAACAGTCAAAGCAACGGTACAGGGACGGAGAGTGGCTATCTTTCTCTTTATGCGATTTTAAATTGTAAGAAGAACAGAATTAAAATGTTTGTCCCCCAACTATGTTTGTCCTGCAGGGTTTTGCCTCTCTACACATATAGGCTGCATAAAATTACACAGTGAGATGAAAGGTAACCGAAATTGCTTAATGTCAATAGTGATGTATTTTTAAACAGTTTGAGTCAATTTACTTTGAATGTTTTGTTGTCTTTCCGGTGGACAATTGTCCAAATCCTTGAAGATGTGCTGAAAATATTTTCTTTCAGTCTTAACTCAACATCTGTAAATAACAGGGTTTCGGTGTCGAATGAGACAGTGAGTTCTGTCCACCGCTTTTACGCCAAGATGAACACAAAAATACACGAGGAGAAATCGATCGTCGAGGAAGCGCACCAAGCGATTCCTGTCCGCAGGAGCCACAGGAAATGGGCCGAGAATACAACGTGTACTCGTAATGTTCAGAGACGGGGCCAACTCTTGTGGAAGAAGTCTTTGAAATTCCCATCACAGCCCCTCCACCTAATCCCTGAATATAACAGGTTCACATTTCCTTCGGATGTTGATTGTTGGGAGACGAACATGGGGAAATCAAACGACTCTGTAATCCCAAGCTTAACACCAAAGAGGAAATGACAACTGCGTAACGACATGGGATGATTTACCCTTTAAAGGATCCTAACATGGGTTTTGCTAAAAAAAACAACAACTATATACTGTATATTTACATGACGGCTAGTCATTTAGTAACACACTGTCCCAATATTTTTCTTTATACATTTACTAGCGGCCAATTTCCATTATTCTCGTTCAAAATTCAAAATAAACTGATGGATTACAATTCAAGCAAGTTTAAGCACCGTCCATCAAGTCTGCATTCAATCTTGTCAGTCACGTTTATATCTGTATTTGAAGGGTCTGCCTTAATTCACAACAAAACTGTCTAAAATTGAACGCAGGAAACATTTTTTAGTGCAGGCCAACATTGGAAAGCATCTGCAAAGATCTCAGATGTTGATGATTTAATAGAGCTGAAGAATAGAGCTGGAGCAATGATACGTCTCTCTCACGTTCAGTAAAGTTCATGAACATGAAATCCAATAAAGCGTTACTCTGTTTCTGCGTACTGCAGAGGAAACTGTTCAAGGGTTCGCAAATGTACAGTGTCATCAAATAAAAGGCGGATTTAATCTAAAGCAAACTAAAACATCTGGGCACTGTATATTTCAGCAAACGCTTCTGAATTTGGTGCACAATTTACCATTTGATATTTACAGCTACACTACGACGTACTCAAAATAAACAGTTGATGGTCAGGATGGAATACATGGATATATGGCCCAGTTGGGCCACCGTTTTAAAAACAGACAGAAATCTCTCAACAACCATTAGATGACATTCATGGTCCCCAGAGGACTCCTAAAGAATTTGTCGGCCCTATGCTGTTTCCATTTTTGGTTTTTAATGTGACACTTCTTAAGAGGTGTTGCATGGATTGCCATGAAATACAGTACAGGTATATCCATGGAGCCCCGAGGGTGGATTTTAATGACATTGGTGTTCCACACTTGTGATTGAGACACACATTACCCTCCTGATAAACCTGCTTTATTATGCTTTCACACCATTATTGTTCTCTTAAGTGGTTTGTTTCAGGTCTTTGACGGCATGCCTTATTTAGATATAGAGAGAGAGCTTTTGTCTGCAGCTCGAGCAGCTCTGATCTCGGCGATACGGTGATGAAGCAGAACCTTGTCATTCCGATCACACCGCTGCCTTTCCGCGGGTGAGATGCAGCATCTTTTTTTTTCATCTGGCAAAACATGTTTACCTCCTCCTGAAGGAAAGTTGAGAGCAAAAGTGGGTCACGCTTCTGGGATAAGTGCTGCCATGTTTGGCAAAGAAATCAAACCGCCAAACTTGCAGGGGGACAATTTGTGCCCATCATGTCCAGAGCTCAGAGGTAGGTGTGTGTGTGTGTGTGTGTGTGTGTGTGTGTGTGTGTGTGTGTGTGTGTGTGTGTGTGTGTGTGTGTGTGTGTGTGTGTGTGTGTGTGTGTGTGTGTGTGTGTGTGTGTGTGTGTGTGTGTGTGTGTGTGTGTGTGTGTGTGTGTGTGTGTGTGTGTGTGACAAAGTGTGACAAAGTGTGTGTGTGAGACCTGATAATTGCCTCCCAGCTACAGTTTTTGATTTTCAAAAACAATACACCGGCCAGCGCAGCGGTGGCGATGCCCATTTAATCCATAACTCCTGCTCTCACGGCAGGTTAGGGTGGAATAGAAAAACACTCCGTATCAGCATCAGAGAAACCCATTTAATAAAATAATTGGTGCCAATAATTTTTTTCTGTTTTTGTGCAATATACCCCTGGAGAACAGATTAATCATGTTCAGACTCCAACTGTGGCACGGCAATATAGAGTCAAGACATTGATTCCCCTGAGCGCCATTATAAGGCGTCCCTCTGGAGCTGAACCCCTAAGTCTCTGATAGTGCGGACTCGTAACCCCCCCCCCCCACCCCCCACCCACAGTTTTTCACCCCCTCCTCCTGACCTATTAAAGCCGGACTGGACCTATAAACTCTCCAGCACAGCTGAACGGAACAACAAACACTGTTTACTGAAGCTTCACCTCCACCCTGCAGTTTTGGCCACATCAGAGGGGGAAAGCCTCACAAAGCCAGACAGTGAACTGCCAAACGTTTCTTGGTTCTTCCCAGGACAAAAAATATATAAAGTCTGTGCAGAAAAGTCCCACTTGAACCATGATCTGGCAAATCAAAGTCCGGGTTTATATTAATGCTAATTTCCCTCTGCACTTTGAATTGGGTGCCGACGTTTTGAAAAATCTCCCCAAAACTGTTTTTTATTGAGACGGCTCTTTCAGTGGGGAGCATGTTTATGTTTCCTCAACCCTATGTTCTCTCAACCCTATGTTCCCTCAACCCTATGTTCTCTCAACCCTATGTTCCCTCAACCCTGTGTTCTCTCAACCCTGTGTTCTCTCAACCCTATGTTCCCTCAACCCTATGTTCCCTCAACCCTATGTTCCCTCAACCCTATGTTCCATAAGCCCTATGTTCCATAAGCCCTATGTTCCCTCAACCCTATGTTCCCTCAATCCTATGTTCCCTCAGTCCTATGTTCTCTCAACCCTATGTTTTCTCAACCCTATGTTTTCTCAACCCTATGTTCCCTCAACCCTATGTTCCCTCAACCCTATGTTCCATAAGCCCTATGTTCCCTCAACCCTATGTTCCCTCAATCCTATGTTCCCTCAGTCCTATGTTCTCTCAACCCTATGTTTTCTCAACCCTATGTTTTCTCAACCCTATGTTCCCTCAACCCTATGTTCCCTCAACCCTATGTTCCCTCAACCCTATGTTCTCTTAACCCTATGTTCCCTCAACCCTATGTTCCATAAGCCCTATGTTCCATAAACCCTATGTTCCCTCACCCTTACAAGGCAGAGGGAACACAGGGGCTTATTTGGGTGGAAATCCCTCCACCCCTAGGAAATCCTAGGGATTTCCACCTCAACCTAATGTTAGGGAACATTAGGTTGAGGGAACATAGGGATGACCCTTTCAGAGTTCACATAACTTCCCTCCAAACCATTTCCATTGTGCCTCTTCACATTGGTGTGAATTGAAAAAAAGAAACGAGCATCCAGGACGTCTCCCCTTGTACCATTACCAATTTCCCTGTCGCCTCAAACCCCCTAATCAATCATTTGTACTTTTTTTTCTAAACACATTTAAAGCCACGCGACTGCCCGAGTTCAACCAGATGAAAAAGACCCAACGCCACGTCCGCCGGGTTGCTGGAGACCTACAAATGTGGGGCATTTTTTTTAGTGGTGAGCTCTTAAACACTGTGATTAATGGGTGATGATTGGGTTTTCAGCGGGCACAGCGGGAACTCTGTTGCACGGCTCTATTCCCTAAGCTGTAGCACTCAAACCAGAAGCTTATTCCTTCATTATGCAGAGAGTCCACCTCTCTTTCATGTCTGCCTGGGTGATTGTGTGCGGGAAGATTTCATCTCTTAGACGGTGGACGCACACGGAAACCTAGTCAGGGAAACCACCAAAGAGACTTTGACAAACTTGCGTCGGCTGTACGGTTTGGGCCCATAAATGTGTTAAAACACAGCGTGTGTTACTGTGATATTCTCACGCAGAGGAAACCAGTTGGTCAAAAGGGGGAGATAACAGCTCTGGACTACTGCTTTCAGGCAGAGGATGTTTTAAAAGAAACACCTGCCTGTTTCAGCGGAGGACACACTGTGTTCTGAGCGATGGTCTACGCTTCCAGTCAGAAGGAATTGCATTATCACAGTCGATGATTTGCGGGTGTCCGACGTGTGCTCAGAGTGGATCTGCCTCGCGCCACACCTACTCACACAACCTGAACTCTCTTTTTGGTTAAATTTGGAATGTAAGGGCCTCATTACTCGATCTGTTTCTATCACAACAAAGATGATATCATCAGGTTTTGAGTGTCAGGTACGAGCACAAAACAAAGGTCGGCTTGAACATGAGTGTAAAATAGAAGCACTGCTAAATGTCACGCGTCTCATCGGTGCCTGAGCGCCGCCTCATCTCCCGCGGGATTAAAGATGTTTGCTGTTCCGCTCGGACAAATGCCAAACTTTGGCTTCCACGTCCGTCGGGCTGGCTAAGACCCCGAGCGGGAAGTGAACTTTTCCGACTTCCTGTGCTTTTTGTGGTCATTTCTGTCTTGTGCGCCATTCGGTCGTCTCCGCTCCCCTGTTCCCCGATAAGAAAGGGGGTCCCGCTACAGGCTGCAAACTCTCCCCGGCTGACCTCGCTGTGCACGGCGGCAGGAGAAATCGCGAAGGCATTGTGTCGACAGGCGCGGACTGAAAACAGCCGGGGCCACGCTGTAATCGCACAAATCCGGGAGAATGGGACTAAATTATGGAGCAAATCCTGTTGACATTCATATCTCCACTCTGTGTCTTGCCTTCTCGTTCTTTCTCGCCGTTTGCTCACTTCGGGTTCGCTACGTCACCGGTGCGGAGAGATCGGCTCAACAAATGTCCAATCAGTGCAGTTAATGGCCGAGCGAGCTCCGATTTGTTGATTCCACAATACATCCAAATTGTATGAAAAGTGAGTGCAGTGATTTTTCCATCACAAGCCTCCAGAAAAGCTTTTCAAAACTCTAATGGTACATCATTTTCCGAACGCGTATTCCATTTGCTGATCCCATCGGTGTTCGACTCAGTCCAGATCTAGTGACTGTGATGGAAATAGCATATGATTCCCATGTGCTCATGAAAGTGTTCAGTTATATCCCCGAGCCCAGGATGGAAGTATACATCTGCACCCGTCACCCCTCCTCTCGTCTATTCAGGTTTTATGTTAAGGTGAAAGAGTCCTCGCTGAATAGAGCTCATTGTGAACTCATTCTCTTTTTTATTATTTTTTACATTGACTTTTCATGTCACGAGCCAAAGAGGAACTTCCCTTGACGGAGCCGAGTTGCCCTTATTTTTAGCGGGACGACAACTAACCGAGCTGGGAGAGGAGGGAATGAAAAGGCATAAATGGCCTCTTGTAAAAAAAGAAAATAAATAAAAAAAGAGAGTCACTGAAATACAGTAACTATGACACTTCAGTGTTTAAAATACTTCAACTTCTCAATCAAACAACACAAGGATGAAGATGAAGGAGCGGGAAGCTTTATTACCGTGTGTGTGTGTGTGTGTGTGTGTGTGTGTGTGTGTGTGTGTGTGTGTGTGTGTGTGTGTGTGTGTGTGTGTGTGTGTGTGTGTGTGTGTGTGTGTGTGTGTGTGTGTGTGTGTGTGTGTGTGTGTGTGTGTGTGTGTGTGTGTGTGTGAGAATCTAAAGGTTATCTCTTCGTCCCGTAGTACAATAGACACGACCTGAAGTCGATGCAGATCGAATGATAATTTTATGATCATGTGGTGGGTGTGGAGTGTGAAGTCACTCTTAACTATTTCAGATAGAGTCTGGAGATGGTTTCACTTTTGCAACCAGTAACATAAGTGACACATTCTTCATCTTATGTAAATTAACCATTCCTTCCTCATCAAACGTATGAACCTCCTCATTAAGAAATTGAATCGTAGAGTGCGCAGGGTATGCATCACCTCTTTTTCTTTTTTAAGAGAGATGTTTGGTCTAATTTGACAGGGTGGAACAGTGAGCTGCATCCCAACACATTGACATCACACCACCTCCACCTGTGCAGGTGGTGCACGTGGGTCACTGAGCGTTCACCGCCCATTCTTCCCCTCGCCGGTTTTTGTGTTGCCGCAGGTCGAGAGGCAGGCGTGGCGATGGAGGGTATGATGATTAATGGTCCTCAATAAGGACGGGTCCCATGTGGGGGGGGGGGGGGGGGGTAGACTGTAGCTACATCGCTAATAAATCCTTGGGATTGTCTGGAGTTCGATTGAGGAGCTATAGACGGATTGATGAGCGGATGCTGTGTGGAGCAAAGAGGACTGTTATTATACCAAAATCCCATTCAGAGCAGAGTATTCCCCTGTATATCAATTTAAAAAAATACATTCTACAGTCAGTCGTCATAGAACATTGTCATTGCTTTTAAGTGTTGTTTTTTTAAATTATTATTATTATTATGTGTCAATGTCATCTCGTCTTTGTTCGAATCTGTGGATGGGACTTTTTATTTTCATTTGCTGCCATCTTGAACATGGACTCCCTGTGGGAGCAGAGACATTGTATCCCAATGGGACCTTCCTGGTAAAATAGAGGATAAATAAAAAAAAGGGATTATCCAGCTCGCAGCCTTAGATCCTCAGGTGGGTCTTTATTAGTTGCCCCAAAGTCGACGCTCAAATCCGAGGGTGACCGAGCTTTCTCCATCACGGCCCTGAGGAGATGAGGCTGTTGCTTTTATGTGGTGCTGTCTTTTCATATTGTCTTTTTATATCTTTAAAAAAACAAAACAGATGTCAGCTGAAAACCGTGTTATTGTTGGAATGCTAATTTTAATTGTCTGAGATTTTGTTTTATGTTTTTGTGAAAGCACTTTGTGAAGCTACTTCTGAAAGGTGCTCCATAAATCAAATTATGATCATTATTATTACCATCTTCATACATCTTCGAATCATCCTGTCTATGTCAAGTGTGAGGCTGTACATCTCTATCACAGAGAATCCCCTCACCCCTCACGCACTCCAAAGACTTTTCCTTCGAAAAGCCCGTTTTCTTGCCTCCAATTTGGAACTTCCAGTGGTCCAAACTGAAGAAAGGGGGAGGAGGGGGGGACTTTGACAGACTCGCGGTGGAGATCATCCCCTAAATCCTCCGGCTGCGGTCCAGTTCGACATCTGTCCCGAATGAAACGCGTGCGCTCGTCGCTTGCGTCAACCCCGCAGCGACGCGCTGGACGCGTCCGGTCATCGTAAACCGATTTGATTCGGCGTCGAGGAGGAGGAGAAACCCCCCCCCCCCCCCGCCTCTCCCTCCACACACACACACACACACACACACACACACACTCCCCCCCTCTGCTCACTGCGCTTTGGATCGGTCCTCCGCGCCTCCACATCCAGGCGGAGTGCGAGCTGCGCACAGCGCCAGACGGGACCACGGCGGTGTTTTGTGGATACGCAGCGGAGCGCGCGGCTTGTACACGGCGGGGTTGGACTGTGTGCGGAGCGCACTCCGAAAAAAACAACCACAAATGGATATTTACGTGGCTTTGTTATCCCTTTTCTTTTTCTACAAACCAGGTGAGTGGCCGCAACGCGCGCAGGAATTTTGTGACAGGAGCTTCTGAACGTTTTTTTCTTC
Organism: Scophthalmus maximus; assembly: GCF_022379125.1. NCBI lineage: Eukaryota > Metazoa > Chordata > Actinopteri > Pleuronectiformes > Scophthalmidae > Scophthalmus > Scophthalmus maximus. The sequence goes on from NC_061518.1 coordinate 2,861,392, forward strand.
TTTTTTTTTTTTTTTTACGCTCCTCAGTTTGCACCTTGCGCGCAAAGCGTGTCACGTTTTTGGGGGGGTTTGTTGGTGTAGCGTCTCTGAAAAATGATAATCATATGCATAGGTTGTAGAGTTAATATTTGAAAAAGGCAGTCAAGGTGAGAGAGATGACACCGTTTTAACCTCAACGTGTGCGCACCGTGCACATGCCGAGTCCGCGCGGAACGCAGGTGATGGCTGCGGACACGCACGGTGCCATCTTTCCGTCGGCAGCGTCCAGCGATACACCCCGCGCGTAAATTACGAACTGCGTGACTTTTATTCCGTCCCCCTCAGCCAGTCTTTATTTCTTTTTAGCAGTGGAATGCACATGAGCAAGTGACCATGTCATCTTTTGTCAAATGAGTTGGGCATTTGAGTTTAATCCCCGTCAGCAGCGCCTTCAACCTCAACCTCACATTCCTCTAACCGTTCCATTCTTTTCATTTCTCTCCACCAGCCCTCGGATCGGATCAAGACTACCAGATCGATATCATCCATGAACTTGACCTGGCAAATGCCACCTATGGAATTACCCAAGTGGCGGGGCTGCACAACGGCAGCAAAGCCTTCCTTTTTCGAGGTAAGGCACGCCCGCGCGCGCGCGCCTGCGTCTTCCCCATTAGTCGCGCGCTATGTGCCCAAGTTGAGAAACGTCTTCTTTGTCTTCTGTTTTCATGGCTGCGCGCAAAGCCCCGCGCTGCGCCACACCTTTTGGTGTCCCGTGATTTAGTGAAGGGGATTGTGATGAGACAGAACACTCAGGGGACGAGAGCCCCCCACCCCCGCTCATAATTACTCCACATGTAATTTGTCCCGGGCAGCATCAGATGCTCGGGTTCCTTCTGCGAGCTGTTGGGATTTTTTTTTAACAACCATGTTTCCATGTGACATGATCCACTGTTGTGCAATCCGAACCACCGGTGGTTGATGGATATCATGGTGTGTGTGTTATGTGTGTGTGTGTGTGTGTGTGTGTGTGAGGGCACACGCAGCATGTGTGGCGTGGATGCTTTTAGAGCCTCAGAGAATAAAAGATGACATTCTTGTCTTGATTAAGTATTGATGTCAAAGCCTCAAGTTCCTAATATGAAGATGAGCATGACAAACTGCGGACGCGTTGACCCCCTGTTGACGGTCGGACGGTTTGTGAGACGTGTTTCCAAGTGTTCGGCAGGTAACTTCTCTGGCTTCTCTCTCGGCACTCATGGTGCAACCTGTCCCTGTTTCGATTTCTTCTTCGTGTAGTGCCCTCAGGTTCGAGCAGCAGAGGCTGAATTGTTGGAGGGTTGAAGTGGGAGCGAGGAGGAAAGAGCCGGATACAAAGCAGTGAGGGGAACTAGAGAGACATCTGGACGGCTGTTTGAGAGAGAGAGAGAGAGAGTGTTGGATTCTTTTTGTAGTGATTTCCTGCTCTGCTGCAGCCACGGAGAAGGTGCAACGAAAACCTGCAATGATTATTGTGTTTGTTTCAGCGTTTGAGGTGGTTATATTCTGTCATCGCTTGCCATTCGTGAGTTGAACATTAATTCTCCAACGCTCTCCCAAACAACACTGAAGGGAGGGGTTATTGAGTTAAAGCTCTTTTTCACTTTCCGGTGTGAAAATATTCAAATTCAAAGATATTGGCACAAACACCGGCAGCTTGAATCATCCAGAAGAAGCTGGAAAGTGTGTGTGTGTGTGTGTGTGTGTGTGTGTGTGTGTGTGTGTGTGTGTGTGTGTGTGTGTGTGTGTGTGTGTGTGTGTGTGTGTGTGTGTGTGTGTGTGTGTGTGTGTGTGTGTGTGTGTGTGTGTGTGTGTGTGTGTTCTTATTTTCTAGAGTGGTTGGCACGGTGCGCCAATGGCTCCGCAATGAAGGCAGGGCAGCGTGGGCCAACTCTGCCGGGGTTGGAGCTGTCCAAGATGCGGGTCTGCAGGCCGTACGGGTCGCACAGCCTCACTTCTTTCTTTAACACACCGACACACCGACACACACACACACACACCTCCTCCAAGCTGCTCCCCCCTGTGGTTTCCAGGCTCCCGGGGTCGAGGTGCAGCAGTCAGATATCGTGGGAATGGCGGCTAATCCAGCAGGGGAAAGAAAAACGGGACCTGTGAGAGTTGTTGAGGATGCTTGTGTGTGTCCGTGTGTGTGTGTGTGTGTGTGACCTATTTAACACGTTGCCCACCCTGGCGCTGCTTTGATGGCCCCGTAGCCCATATCGCGCCACAGTGCGACCGCAGACGAAAGTCGCATCAACGACCGGGGCCCCTTTTCTTTCTGAAGAAGCGGAGAAGCTGTAATATAAGTTTACAGTAACAATCGGTCGGTGATTAAGTGGCTAGCCGGAGCTTTGCCGGGGCTGCCGCGGCTGATTGGGTCAGTGATTATTCAAGATGATTTATGTGCGCTGTGTGCAATCACCCTGTTGCCCTGAGCTCAATATCATATTTCATCTGTTTGATTGCATAAATCGTGGAGAAACGGATCGTTATACTGGCGAAATGGCCGGAGTTCCAATTACTGTCGATAGCTCCGAGGAAGAGGGGGAGGAGTGTCTCCGTCTGGACACTGGGACTGATTTACAAATGACAGATGTCTCTTGTTGGATGAAAGATGTCAGCATTTCCTCAGCAGAATAATGCACCTCAATGAAAACCGGTTAAGGAAAGGCAGACGAGTGCAGCCTCCACTAAAACGCTCCTTCTTTCGTATGTGTGGTCCGACCTCACATCCTAATCCCTCCCTCTGTGCTCTGACAACGGGGAACAAAGCTCAGCTAATTGCGGAGATATTTGCATGTTTGTTATAGTTTGTACTGTTTTAATCAGCAGCTTTACACTGTGAGAACTTCTGTGGTGTATTTAATACCGATAATTTGTCCAGATGAGGGCTGACCTAGTTTCTCCTCATCCTACATCGGAACCCAGATTGTCAACCTCTTTACACACACACACACACACACACACACACACACACACACACACAAACACAAACACACACACACCCACACCCACACACACACACACACACACACCCCCCGCCTCAATCCTTACCCCACCAACTATTCTTGGTTCCCAGTGAACGGACTCTCCAACTTTGCTTATGTTCACCACATTGAGCTACGTCACAAAGTAAAGTGTAAACTGTAGGTCTTCAGGGGCCCGACTCGGTTTCTAGTGTCTGTGACTCAGTTTCTAGTGTCTGTGACTCAGTTTCTAGTGTCTGTGACTCTGCTTCTAGTGTCTGTGACTCAGTTACTAGTGTCTGTGACTCAGTTTCTAGTGTCTGTGACTCAGTTTCTAGTGTCTGTTACTCAGTTTCTTGTCTGTTACTCAGTTTCTTGTGTCTGTGACTCAGTTTCTAGTGTCTGTGACTCAGTTTCTAGTGTCTGTGACTCAGTTTCTAGTGCCTGTTACTCAGTTTCTTGTGTCTGTGACTCAGTTTCTAGTGTCTGTTACTCAGTTTCTTGTGTCTGTGACTCAGTTTCTAGTGTCTGTTACTCAGTTTCTTGTGTCTGTGACTCAGTTTCTAGTGTCTGTGACTCAGTTTCTAGTGTCTGTTACTCAGTTTCTTGTGTCTGTGACTCAGTTTCTAGTGTCTGTGACTCAGTTTCTAGTGTCTGTGACTCAGTTTCTAGTGTCTGTTACTCAGTTTCTTGTCTGTTACTCAGTTTCTTGTGTCTGTGACTCAGTTTCTAGTGTCTGTGACTCAGTTTCTAGTGTCTGTGACTCAGTTTCTAGTGTCTGTGACTCTGCTTCTAGTGTCTGTGACTCTGCTTCTAGTGTCTGTGACTCAGTTACTAGTGTCTGTGACTCAGTTTCTAGTGTCTGTGACTCAGTTTTTAGTGTCTGTGACTCAGTTTCTAGTATCTGTGACTCCACTTCTAGTGTCTGTGACTCCACTTTTAGTGTCTGTGACTCAGTCTGTAGTATTTCCAATTCATGTTCTAGTGTTTATGACTCAGTTTCTAGTGTCTGTGACTCAGTTTCTAGTGTCTGTGACTCAGTTTCTAGTGTCTGACTCAGTTTCTAGTATCTGTGACTCAGTTTCTACGAACTCTGATAATGAGGAGCGTCATATTCACCACGATAAAAATGTGTTTCTCTTTCTTTTTTAACCCAAGACCAGACGTATGAGCTGTGAATTGCAGAATAATTCACATTTATTTCTTCTCATTTAACTGTGTGATTGTTTGTTAACTGGCGCCACATGATGATGCTGCTTTGCTCCGTTTGGGTCGAGCACATTTTGAATTGGATTATCCTTGAACTGTCCTCTGGTCCGTTTGGACAGAGTCTAACTGTCCTTGGGTTCCTTTTGGATCTGGTCCCGCTTCATATGGCATCGCCCTGCGAGAGGGAAATCTCACTAGTGGCTCTCCCTGAGGTTTTTTTTTGGTAGATTCTTCTCACACCAGTCGAGAGTCAAGGACGGAGGATGTCACACCGTGAATGTTAAACCCTATGTGGTAAAAAAAAATTTAGATAAATTGTGATTTGTGAATAGTAGCTATACAAAAATATCATCATCATCAGCATAGGTAGTTTTCAGACAGACCCTTGTGGGTTACACTGGTTAAGCCTGAACAGAACTCTTTTGACAATGTAGAGGTGAGTCAGACTTGCTGAATCAGAGATATCCTAAAATGGCCAGTGTCCGTACACTGGATAAACTGTTTTGATTTAGATAGCAAACTCTAAATGTTATGCCTCATTGGTGGTAAAGATCTAAGAAAATAAAAGTTTTCTCATGACTTTGTATCCATCCAGGGATTTTGTCTCGTATGTCCACGATAACTGCAGTGTCACACGGCCACAAGCATGTTAGAGATGGAATACGTGAATATTTACCCAGTGAATTTGAACTGAAAGGCATTTAGCTGAAGCGACTGTGCACCATGTTGTGTTCCAAAGATCTGGATGTGCTGACTTGACATTATTATCTGCATAAAAATAGATTAGACTAATTTTCACATGGCAAGAAACAAGTTATGATAATCAGTTTTTTTTTATATATATATATATATATATATATATATATATATATATTATCTTCATGTGAGATCACAACATTTATGAGAATATGAGATCATTATTTCACTGTGCAATATTTTCCCAACTGGAGCTAAATCAGACCTAGCATGCTTTTGGTTTAGTTTATTATTTACTTCCCGTTGGATTTAATTAAATACTGTTACATGGAATTGATTCACAAATCATGTTGTAAAGCCAAATCTAGCTGCGGATCTGTCTTGTCGGTGTCGCTTTCTGTCTTCTCCATCAACTCCCCTGCTCAGGATCATTAATGTCCAATAAGTTAAATGGTAACAACAACTGCGGGCATTGATTCTGATATCCCTGAGAATCTATAAATACGCCTCTTATCAGCCTGTTAGACCAATTATCCCTAACACATGACAACTCCGCAGCCTAGTGGTTGGCCAGAAATGGTCCTTAATTAACGTTTAATTGACTCTGCTGTCGATTTTAATCTTCTTTCTCCCCCCCCCCCGAATCGAATTCACAGTAAAGCTGAACAACCTCGCCACTGTCCAGTAAAGAGCTACACCCGCTGCACTTTACCTTTGTGCGTCCATTTTGGCATATTTTCCATTAATCCTGTGGATTAGAAGCCAAAACCTTCATTTAAACCGCAGATTACAAAGCACAAAGGAATTTCCTTTTTCGTGCGACCCATCCCTCATATCCGTGTTCAACGTGTAGCCACTGCAAGACATTTCTCACTAGTTAACACCTTGCATTTAGTTTGATTAAGCTGCACAGGAGAGCAAAGTTTTTACACAGAGTTGCTATTTTAATTAAACCGCCGCTTCCTGTTGTTTTCACGATATTAACGCGACACCGTCTCCGGAATCCAGCTTCATATTGAACAGAGAGATACACAAGATGCTGTTCCTTTTTACTCTCTCCATGAAACTGAATAAGCTTTTTCTGCAATAAATATTTTGTTTTTGACAGTAAAAATTCAAGCTGCGGGTGAAATTATGTTTCCCCGTTCATAGCCCATCTCTTGTAAACAATGATCCACGTGGGATGGATTTTTCACAGCCTGTCATGCCACCAAGTGTGCATATCTGTAAAACAATGTTGCCTACTGTGGCTTGATGGTGTGTCAGAAGTTTGAAGTTTGTCCAAGCTTTTTTTTAAGCGAACATCCCTCACGAAATGGAAATCTGTCCCAATTGAAAAAAAACCCCAATACGTTCAAATCAAGATGAAGGGGAGCTTACTGTATATCAAAGGAAGCAAATCCTCCTTCACAAGAAAAGACCATTGTGAGCCTGATCGTCTGGAAGTAAGAAGAGCAATTTGCCAAACTGAAATGAAAGGATTCCTCTGTTGTGCAGGATTCACTGAAATAATAAAAGCAGAATAAAGACTTTTTTTTCCCCCTCTAGCATATTGGCACTTGTGCTAAAGCATCTTGTCATTAAATCTGGTTCCAACCAGTCCTCCAGTCTGAACGGCCCTATCGGGTATCCGTCCCTACCCTCTGATGTGACCCACAGGAGCGCCTCCTCCCCGATGGACCTCTGTCGCCATGGTTTTCAAGTCATAAACACACCGCTAAGCTTATTGGAAAGGTCACATGATTGCACAGAAAACCTGCTTGGTTTGGTTTAGGAAGAGATTGTGGTTGGGATTAACGGTTGAGGTTGTGGAACGGTCACGGACAAGCAAATCTGTCATACGGTTGACGAAGTTGTCCGAATTGTGAGTGCGCGGGGGCTGTCATCTGTCAAGTACGACCTAGATGGAATCACAGATAAGTTAAGTTTTGTGTCCGTGACGCTTTTACTTCAGTTCTCCTCAGCTGACACCAGTGATTGTAAAATCAAAACTCTAGAATTTAGTACTGGATTTTCCGAAGCATTTCAGATTTCCCCCCGACACCACACAGAGCGATGAGAGATGTCTCCTACCCAGCATCCTTTCTGGTTGAGTTCACAAGTGGCTGCGGCTGCCTCTTATGTCGGGCTGTTGTGGGAACATTTACTGTACCTGTTGTAAAGGAAAAAAAAAAATGTTTTGTGAAAGCCGAAATTGGCCGCGTTGTGAACGGCAAAAATTGACGAGTCTGAAATCGCTCAATTTCTGCAGCTGCTCTCAGTTGAAATGAAAAATTGATTGTGTCTCAAACAAGGGACCTAGAATGTCTTTATCAGACAGACAGACGGTAACCAGCTGCTGTCTTTCCACTCAGCCCTCCAACACCCCAACTACAGGAGGTAGACCAAATAATGTACAAGAAGACCTTTAGCTTTCAATTACCAACACCCTGAAAAAGCCCATACTGCAGGAGCACCGACCACACAGACAATAATTTGACACATTCAATGGAAAAACATGACAGTATTTGCAAAAAATAAATAAATTCAATACTGCCTTGTACTGAATGAAGGACTGAGCTCACCTGTGACCAGTTTCCAATGGAGAAGGCTTACATTATTTTGTTCTGGCTAAATTGTAAGGAATAAGTTTCTTTTTGGTACTCCATTCTCAAGAAAGCTCATGAAAAGATCAAGAACAGTCATTTTGGGGGGTTTTAGTAAACGTTTCTTAACCAGGATGAAAAAATGTATTTTGGGGGACTTTTTTACGACAGCAGGATGGTGTTAGTGGGACCGAGTAAAAATAAATGTCAATGGTAATAATAATGGAGCTCTATGGTACTGAGCACTTAGTCACTGTATCATGATTTGGTTCCACGGGCTGTACATATTGGCTGGAGCAATTTATTGACAGTTTTGTAGTACATTGCACATAACATTTCCTGACAAATTGTAATACTTAAAAATGTAATTGATTGTAATTGGTAGTGGAGTCCAATATCAGGTTTTATTGTCCAAAAAATCTGAGAATACAACTGATGTGAATTTCTGCACTCGCAGGATCAGAAAATGGACAGAAAACTTCCTCTTACTCAAAACCCCCAGCCTGGTTTTTTTGGTGTTTCTCGGGGAGCTAACGGCGAGATTGCAAACGCTCTCTCTGAACTCGGAACATAAAACCCCAGAAGTGAATGCAACAGGTCCTTTTAACGCTTCCCTTCCTTCGCCTCTGTCAAAAGGCAAGCGTGGGAACGGTACTGTAGGAGATTTTTGACGCGTATAAAAAGGTGTGTTCACCAGAACCTAAAATGACAAGGCAGCAGAAGAGGAGAGACAGAACTTAAAAAAAAAGTAACAAGGTATACAGACATAAAACTTTCGCTCTATCAGTAAATCTGTCTAGACCTCAGAAGTGTTCAGAATTGTAGTAATAATGGCCTGAGGTTTTTGTGCCTGAGTGAAAGCGGGGCACGGTGATTACCAGCTGATTACAATGATTACGTTCTCTGAATACACTGAATAGAAGGGCTCCTAATTATCTGTAATGGTGTACGTTTTCATCTCTGTCATCTCACAGCTATCGGGGGAGTGAGTCGTTTACGGCGACTGCCGATACCCCCAACAGATGCTGTGCGTGCCGCAGCTCAATGTGCCTGGCTTTCATGTGTTTTAGGGGATATTTTAGTCTATTAAATACAACATTAATTGACTTGTAAATCCAATATGTAAACACTTGATCAGCAGGTTAGCGATTTAATGAAAAGGAAAAACAGATCCGCCACTGTCTGTGGATCCGTCTGCTAGATTTGTCAAGAACTCGTAGACTATAGTGAAAGCGCACATGCCACCCTTGCCTTGAGTAAATTAGGGTGACCCTGTAGTTAGCCAGTCGTTCATGTGCAAGGCACATGACCGTATCGTCCATGGTTTGATGACCCTCGTTGCATGCACCACCACCACTGTCTCCACATGTCTCCTGTACAATGAAAAATGAGCTGCTGCCAAGTATGAAATGGTAATCGCCACCTCGGACAGTTTATCAGAGGCAAAGCGGAAGAATTGAACTGATGGCCATATCATTATATCCTTATATTGTTCAGACTGGGAGCTTATACAATGCTTATAGGAACTTAGAGGAATACTTAGAGGAATATGGGAAACTACAGTCCCAGTCCCTTTTTTTTATCATTACAATGGGATGTCAATTGAATTATAAACAGTGGAAACTTTATTTGTGCAGCGACGTTGCAGCTCAACGTGTTCGTTCATGCAACAGGTTTGACGAAGATGACGTTCTTCAGTGCTACCCGTGGTCTGCTGGTAACACCCGACACACTGTAAATAAAGATGGACGACGCATCTCCACTTCCTCCCATTGTAGAAAAAGGGAGCCAATATCCCAGATATGGGTCCTGCCATCTTGTGCTTTTGATGCAATTAGGACCCGTAGTGGTGACGTACATCAAGGTCCTGCCAATTTACATGGTCGACCAATCGCGAGTCAATCTCAGTTTCAACCAAACTTCCTGGAGAAATTAAAACTTGAACATACATTGGTTTGATAAGACTTGGTAAGACGTCATTTTTGGGAAAAAAAATATTTGACATGAACTTTTAAATTTTGGTCCATGTCCATTCTTGAACGTCATGACATGAAGGAGGCGGGGTGTTTGCCCTACACTACCACCAGCCACTAGGAGGCGATCCCGATGATTTAGCTTCACTTTTAGTAAGCTGTCATGCCGTCCATCTTTACAGTCTATGGTGGACATTGCTGCCAACAGTGACGCACTATGGCAGCAATATACAATGTCCTCTTAAATACTTAGGTGACGTTTGCTTTATGATGATAGGAGTCATTGGAAAGTGTTGGGTTGTCCGTTTTTCTGCTTCTTAGATTCTGCTTCTTAAAGGTTTTGTCCATAACATTTCCGTTCAATGAAAAGATCCGCCATCTACAATTTGATTTCCCTGCTAAACATTGTTTGAATGCGGTTTCGTACCACTCTTCTCTTAATGGATTAAGCAGCGTTTTTACCTCCATCATCGTCTTCTGCTGACAGGTCTCCTTGTCAACCCAGAGCTAACTGTATATAAATCAATACGAACACTCTGGCCCGCTTTGGTACCAACAGGGATTTAATCCATTGACTGTGCAGTAGCGGTTGACTTCATGATTAAATTGCCTGCTAGTTATATCTGTCTCTTCACAGATAGTTTCAGAAGGAAAATGCGTTGGACCCAAATGTTTGGCCTTTATGTCTTTTTATAGTAATAGCAGATTTACCCTTGGGGTAACGGAGGAAGGTAGAAGGTTAACGATGATGTGCCGATAAATCTTGTTGCCGCAGGTTTCCTGTTGTTCAAGAGTGTAACTCCTATTTTCAATGCTTGACGTGCTCCAGAGAAACATTATCGTGTTTGTGTCAGGCGAGTGGGCAGGCATAAGGTTTGGCTCCACTCAAACGGATCTGTCTTTTCTCTCTCCTGGTGAGGATGGGACTAAGCTGCATGTGACAAAACATCATAGATTGTATATAGAAGTGGACGTAGTCACCGGGTCCGGAAAATGAAGCCAATGTGGAAGTGCATAGAGCCTGTATTCTCTGGAATGACCAGCAGAGGGTGACTACAATGGTTGCAAAACAGAAGTCTGTTTATGCTGTGTTTCCGTTTGCCTTGGAACTGGGAACTCTGGTTTAATCATTCCAGTATGATCTCGGAACTTGGAAATTGCAAATTGAACGTCCCTGTGAGTGGGAAAAAACTGGAACGCAGCATTAGTCTATGACAAAATGACTCTACTTCCCACTTGATTTTTGACGTTGTTAAACATTTCCCAGATGATTTTATGGTCTCAATCGCTATTTACAAGTCTTCTTCAATACAGCATGATGTTCATCGTGTAAATTGTTGTCTCATTTAGTGTCAAATAGGTGATAAAGCACCTTTTCCATTGGGATGTGTGAATCTCTCTGTCAGACCAATCCCTAATACTGCGTCCGCCAACATTTGCTTCAAGACGGTAGCTCACAAGCCAACTGGGGTGACGTCACAGTGGGTTGCCACTCAACCCCAAAAATATGAACGGAAAATTGCAAATTAAGAAGCTGAATTTAGACAGTAAGTGGTTTAAGAAGGAAATAAAGGTGATGACGCATTTTAAGAATCCAGACAAACCCAGATAAAGCATCGGCACCGTATGAACCTGAACAATCACTCTCTATTTTTTGTCGCAGGCTGCTTCTGCGCCGTTCCTGCAGGTTTGAAGTGAAACGGAGAGGTTCCAGTGAGGTCTAATTCTCCCTCCTGCATCTGTGTTGTTGCTATTTATACCCCCCCGCCCCCCACACACACACCCCCTCCCTGACAACACACATAGCGGCAGCCAAGCCGCGGCTACATCTCGGAAAAACTCTACTGCGCACATTCCCGGCCACTGAATCCAATGGAGGCTATCAAACCTTTTCATCTTTTATGTATGAGCTTCCTGGCCGTCCTCCTGCTGGAGGAGGCGAGACACGGGTCCCACCTCAAAGGAACCCCGGTGGAATTATTACATCTGAATTATTCATCGTACACGAGGGCGATATCTCTTAAAGGGACAGTCGCGTCTCTATTGCCCCCCTGCCGTCAAATTAAAGGCAGTGCGGGGGAACCAAGGGCCCGACGCGAGCGCCTTTGGCTGGTTGTGGAAAAACTGGAACACCCGAAACCATCGTGGTCTTTAAACTACTTCTGGTGGCATATGTCCCAAATATATATTTTCTCAAAACTACTTCCACTAGGAGTCAGCAAAGTCAGAAATGTTTGGCTCTTATCGATTAGTAATCGATTTCTAAATTAACCGGCAACTATTTTGATGATCGATTAATCGGTTCATTTAGTTTTTATGGAAAAAAGTCAAAATTCTCAGATTTCAGCTTCTTAAATGTGAATATTTGAATATTTGTTCTGGTTTCTTTGCTCCTCTGTGACAGTAAACTAATTATCTTTGGCGTGTGGACAAAACAAAACATCGCCTCGAGTTTTGGGAAACACGATTGACATTTTAGGGACCAAACAACTAATCGATTAATCGGGAAAATGATCAACAGACTAATCGGTTATGAAAAGAATCGTTAGTTGCAGCCCTACTCCTATTCATACAAGCGCGCGCGCACACACACACACACACAGTGTGTTTTATAACTTACTTCTGCTGAATTTTACCTTTTATTTTATCACTTTCGGCCATACTGGTGCCTCTAATCAGTGTAGGATGTAGAAACTGCAAGTCTTACTCATATATATACTCGTATACCCCTATAGTGTGCAACACACACACACACACACACATATATATCAACAGTTAATAGTTACAGCTTTAATAATAACCACATATTGCAGCTCCCCACAGAGTTGTGCAGCCCCGTCAGATAATTCTTTTTTTCCTCTCTCGCCCACAAACAATACAAATTTAGAGTTTACCGTCTGGAAAGTTGTTGAGATGGATGCATTGTCATACAGTCAAAAGCTCCCCTGTAAAGTCTGCCTCATTATCACACGCCGGGGGGGGGGGGGATGTCATCCGCGATTCGACGTGCGCATCTTTAAATGCTCGGCTGCGCGACTGGAAACTGGCACACGTAACCTCAGCGCGGAGCAATTAAACCCTGTCTCTTCATCGCCCCGCCTCAAACTGCACATTGGAAGCGGCAGGAACGAGCCTTCAGCACCTTCCCCATCTCCATCAGACGGCTGATATAATTAGCCCTGCTTTGTCCTGCCCGGAGCCATTGTCTTTGTTTCGATGGTATCTCGGCCGCACCGTAATTGCGTTTACTTTCACTCCGGTGGCTTCAGAACCTGTAGTAGATTGGAATTAGAATGGGTTCCGTTATGACTAATTACGGCTAATGACATTTCGGAGACATCTTGATGTGATGCAGGAGAGAGGCCTCCTCCATCAGCTGCGCAAAACTTTACTGCCAACAGGGGGAAAAAACGACCTCGAATGAATTTTGAACGTTTTTCCACGAGCTTTTGTTTTAGCGTCCAGACTTTGGAATACACAACGTGTACTCTACAGTTTGAATTATTACTTTGGTACCAAAGTACATTTTGGTTTTAGATTGGTCATTAAAAGCTAACAAGACGTTCTATGTACACAGTCGAAACGGCTTACGGTGATCCCGTCTATTTGGCCAAATTGGTCGAGATAAATATTGCAAGTGATTTTCTTCTTCTCAGTCACTCATGCATATTAACATCTAATTGTAATTTGTATATTCTGTAGACGAAGATGTCACATGATTTGCAAGTGTGCACAGCAAGTTTTTTTTTTTAAGCCCTGATCCTGATCTGAGTCTTTTTTTATTGGGGGCCTGATGATAGTCAAATTATTATTTTTTGAATATGTTGATAGAATAGCCTGTGTAGCTGAAACATTGATATGACACGGCTGTGGACTTCTTAATCTGTGTGATTCTTGATCAGAACATCCAATGTCATGGGAAATTATTGCTATGATGTTAGGGATGGGCGGTATCTGGAATATGTATCGTGGCTTGTTGCACATGAGATGTATTAAATGACTATATCCCGAATACCGTGACCACAAAGTGTCACTTAAAATTTTGCAAAGGCGCCGGCAACAAGACTTGCTTTGAAGTTTAAAATTGTCCCAATGGAAACCATTGATATATATCAATTTAGATTAAATATATATAAGATTAAATATAATTAAGATTAAAGAATATGTAATACAGACATCGGTTGCAGGGACGAATAGTATCAACATACTGGTGTGACTGTATGCATCAAAGGGTTAAATTGTGCATTTATGACGTGCTTTAAAGAAGATTTAAAAATATTGGGATATAGTGTATCGCGATATAACAAAATATATTGCGATATTATTTATGTGATATGAAGTTTTTCAAGGTACTTGGCAGGAAGTTGGTCTAATTCTCTTGAAGAATCGGCCACAGTTCTCCTCCCCTAGTGTCTTCTGTCTCGTCATGTAGCCCGGAGTTCAGCAACATCTTGTAAATACATAGATATCTAATTGCAGTATTTATTACACAATGCATGAAAAGAATGACATTTCCTCCTGTGTTTCAACAGCAGCCCGTCCCTCTAAAAGAATAACGTCCAACGATGGAAGTCACCACCGTCTTTGAGATACCGTCACGAGCAGGCAGCCTCTTTTTTGTGTGACCCATAAAATACACCTCGAATGAGACATCAGTAGTTTAAGGGGAATAATTATCATTCATAAGGAGGACAGTTCAGTGTCAGGGAATATGCTTTACAGTATAATCTATATATTTCAGTGTATTCCTCAAAAGCATTACCATAAATCCCCCCCTTTTTTTTTTCATAACATATCCGGAAAAACTGTCTCGTAAAGGAGCGGAGGGGGAAAGTGCGTTGTGGATTTACTGTCGCAGCGCCGGGCTCGTCTCCCACAATGTGGTCACGCTACTTCACGGATTTAACCGTCAAACGCCCCCCCCCCCCCCCCCCCCCCCCCCCCCCCAAAAGACGGTTACCGTGGCAACACTGACTACGCCGCGCAGCGCACGCTGCCCGGAACTCCGGCGTGCCGCCAGATGAAGCCGCGGCACCTTCAAGGGGCGAAAGGTGTCACTGACGGCCCCTTTGAAACACCTCGCCGGACCGATCCGGACGATTTTCATGTTTCACGTGCAAAAGGAAAAAACTTCCAGCGCCTCTGGGGCCTGACGGGGAAAGTTTCACCACCGCTGGCTCTCAGGGGGAAAAAAAACAACTAATTCCAAGCGGGTGGGAGGAGCTCACTGCTTACTCGTCTTCCCCCCGTTTCCATTTGACAGTCACGGATTAATGAGACGTCGGCTAACATTTGCTGGTTGTCAGACTAATGCAGCGTATTTTACTGCTCCTCAGCGCCCCGGTTTATTTGCGGTGTCATTCTCGGCGTAAACGGATGTGTGTGTGCATGTGTGGTGGGTGGTGGGTGCACTTTAAAAGGGCCTGAGTGCCAAAAAACTTGACTAGCGGTCTGAATGTATAAAAGAACATAAATCAAAAAGAGTACAACTGTCTCTTTTTTTTCTTAATGCTGTTCCGGGGGCCATGGTGTCAGACCTTTAAAGCCATTGCTTTACAAGATATTTTGTGTGCAGAGTTTGAATTTTGTCCCGACGGCGGCGCTAGAGAAAGGGTTCAGCCTCTGGGGTGGGTGGGGGTCGTAAAAAAGACACAAAAAAGTGTAGTTTGAGTTGTGACCCATGAGTGGGCAATTTAATAATGTCACTGAAAAATAACGTCGGTGTCCTCTGGTGGCTCTCTGTGTGATGTCATGTATAAAAATGGACATAGACCCTGGTTACTGGAAAGTGAAGCCAATGCAGAAGTACCTGAAACCTGTATCCTCTCGAATGACCAGCAGAGGGCGACTCCACTGGTTGCAAAAAGACGTCAGTCTCCATCGAAGTATATGAGACCATGATTCTAGTTCTCACTTGATTTGTAGCGTCAGTTAACATTTTCCCGATGAGTTCATGGTTCAATACGATTTCTTCAATACAGCATGATGTTGATTTAGTAAATTATGATCCCAGTAGAGTAAAATAAATGATAGAGCACGATATCTATTGGGGAGTGGATACTGTTTGATTGACAGCTTGTACCCTCCAGTGGGTGCCGGTCGCAGGCCCATCCCCGACTCCTCCAAATATGGTTATTTTCAAAAAAAACAAGATGGCTCCGCCAAACATGCCAAACTGGAGGCTCCAAAACCATTGGGTGATGTCACGGTTGGTTGCCACTTGCTGCTACATGATCTTGGTTGATTGACGTACCAATACAAAATTTATTTTGAATACTGAATTGGAGAAAATGTTATGACAATCTATATTATTAAATATATATTTTTTTGTGTTGAATTGGACTAGTTTAATAATGACTTTTCATTGACTTATTCTAGGAATTGTCCATAATCATGACCTGCTGTTAGGGAAGTTTTATAATTTCAACTGCTGAAAGCGTCAGTCAATGTTCAAAAGTGTATTGATGAATGATTTTTCCTGGAAAATGGCATAAGCACAGTCGCCCTCACAGCAGGAAAGTTCTGGGTTCCAACCTTGACGTCCGACCAGGTTCTTTCCGGATGATGTTTTCCTTTTTCTCCCTGTGTCTGCGTGGGTTTTCTCCGGATGCTTCCTCCCACAGTCCAAAGACGGGCAGCTTGGGTTGATCCGAGACTTTAAATTGCCTGAAGGTGTGAATGTGAGCGTGGGTGGTTGCTTGTCTCTGTGTCAGCCCTGTGATGGACGGGTGACATGTCCAGGGCTTCGCCGCCTCTCATCCAATGTCAACTGGGATTGGCTCCAGCTCCCCGGATGACCTTCGAAGGATGAGCAGTATAGATAAAGGATGGAAGATGTTGATAACTCGGAGAATCTCCGGCGCGATTGCTGTGGCTTCAGTGGGAGTTGGATGGATGATGCATTTTTGGCACGACGACTGTAGTTTTGTGTCAAAATTCTGAACTCCTTGGTTCCATTTTGGAAGAAATCTCGGTGCATTTTGTTGCCGACTCCTTCTCCAGTCTGTCTGCAACATTTGTGGATACACTGCACTTGTAACGCTCCACAGTGTTTACAGCTTCAGCACACGGACGGGAGCGAACGCAAAAGTCTCCAGCGAGGGATCAAAGGACGGCGGATTTGAAAAAAATTGGAAGTGTGCGCTCCGACTGCAATCGCGCGGCGAGCCGTCTTTTCGCTTTAGTCAGGGTCGGAGGAAGAGGGAGGCATAGCAAAACACAGCCGGAGATGCTGCCTCACTCCTCGACTGCGAGCTTTTCATGTCAGACAGTTTTGTCTTTGAGGCAAGACGGGGGAGCTCAAAAGTGAGAAGGGGCTTTGATGGAAAACCACGGAGGCTTATTCAGTCCTGCTGCTTAATTAATTTAGCTCGCTGTGCGCTTCACACCAGAAATAATGAACACGTAAGAGAGGTGAATGCGCAATTTTAGTATCGAGTGACTAAGTGTGATTTGTGAGATTACAAGAAGACATTTTTTTTTATGTCTTATTGTACGGCATTCAGATTCTTGGCTGGTACCGAGGCTCTCTTGTTTCGTTGAAACGAGAAATAAAGAGTGAATCTGTAAAGCTTTTCATCGATGGAAAATGTGTTTCCGCTCTCCTCCCAGACTGGCTTCGGCAACAGCGATAGTCGGACGCTTTCGTCCAATCACCTGCCGAGAACGTTTTTTGCTTCTTCTTTTTTTTTTTAGCGCCTTCCCTTTTCTTATTAGTTTCCAATGAAGCCTTCCCAGATGGTTCTGTGTAACCAACGCAAGCGTGCGAGGTTGAGTTTTCATCTCAAGGGAAGACATTTTTACACATTACAAGTTGCAAGTGAAGACAAAAGATGAGAGAGTGGAAAAACACGGCGACATGGACTTGAATGAAAATATACATAGTCACCAAATCCAGAAAGTGTAGTCCATGTGGCTGAAACCTATATTTTCTACAATGACCAGCAGGGGGCGACACTACCGGCTGCAAAAAGAAGTCTCTTTCTATAGAAGCTATGAAAAAATGACTGTACTTCTCACTTTATTAATGACCATGATCATTTTTCCGAGTTGTTTATGGTTCCATCTCTAGTTCCAAGTCATTCTTCAATGCTGAAGTGATAATCATATCGCCGACCAATATTTTGTAAATTATGGTCTTGTTTCGAGTAAAATCCACAATACAGCATGGCATGCATTTAAGCGCAGATACAGCGTGATTGACAGCTGGCACCGTCCAATGGTCGCAGGTGTGGGTGGACGAGCTCCGTCGGGCCACACCCCCTGCTCCTCCATATATGGTTACTTCAGGTTTGAAAAATCCAAGATGGCGCCGGCCAAAATGGCAAACTCGAGGCTTCAGAACTTGACGTTCACAAACCAGTGGGGTGACGTCACGGTGGTTTGCCGCTTGGTTCAGCGTCATTGATTCCAGTCGGTCCCCCAATTAATGACATCATCTTTTTAGCTCAAACTTTTTACAACTCCCCCGTGGGAGCCTATAAAGTACAGCAACATAATTTCACTGTGAACGGGATATGCGGTTCCTGCCAACCTCATAGCAGCGGTTCATTAACGCCGAAGCTTTGACTCTGCAACGCCGAGCGACTGAGGGCTGCGCGTGTGTCACGGTGACAGCGAGCCAAGACGAGGAGGAGGAGGAGGGCGGGCGGGTTCAGGGGGGAAACATCTGGAGTGCCATTTGTTTTAATAATTCATCATCTCTTCTGACTTCATAATCAACCTCGACACAGTCCAAGTCACTAAAAACCCGGCGGCGGAGTCCCGCGTGAGCAATCTGCCGCCGACATGTGTCGTGGAGTACACACCTCGAGATATCGCGCTCCGCACGCAGCGGCTCGCTTGCATTTCCCGTTGTCGGCGTTTGATGAGTTGCCTCCTTTTCCGCTTCCCTGCCTCTGCGTGAATTAATGCCCCCATTTGCTCCCGATAAGGAAGGGAGGGAGGGAGGGAGGGAGGGAGGGAGGGAGGGAGCTGTCTGCGATGCTTGTCTCGCCGCGTCGTTTCCTTTTTATTTCTTTGGCAGAAATATTGGTGTGTTTGTTCACCGACGGGGCTCTGACGGTCTCCGATACCGACACAGCTGCTACTGAAGCTGCATGAAATGGAGGAAAGTACAAAAAACCTTCTAAATCTGGATCCCTTCATCCCTTCCCAGATTTGATTCCATGATTGTGTCAAAATATCGTCAGCAGACATTCATGTTAACTGTCAAACAGCTTCAGCAGTTAAAGCTGAAACAATTCACGAATGGATAATCAATTATCTGTAGTTCATTGAGATAAAAAAACAACAAACAGATGTTCAACAGTTCCGGCTTCTCCGTTGTCCGAATCTTCAGCGTCTGTGTTGTTCCCAGCTGAAAGCCTCGCGATGGAGGCAGTAAGTCGGACGAACTAACACTTTAAGTCTCAAGTCTGGACTTTGGAGATTGTTCAAATTTTTCTCGCACTATCTTCCACACATTTTACACCAAACAATCTATCAATTAGTGGAGAAAATTGGAAACACATTGATGAGAATAACTGTGAGCTGCGGCCCAATCCAGATCTTGACAGCCATTATCCTCCGCTAGAAAATATGTAACATGTGATCGGTGCTTTACACGCTCTGAAAGGGTTTTACGAGTCAAGTTTTTCCTTTTCTAAAATTCCAATTTTGTGTTATTCTAAAACTACAGTTCGTCATACTGATTGGATGATGTAAACAGCGCAACAAACTTTATTTGTGTAGCACCTTTCACGAAGGTTAGTGGTGTAAAATGCTTCACAATTGACTGATGAGCCGAAATAAAAACGCTGAGAATGAAAATAATTAATTTTCAAAATAAGAAAATGTTTTATCCTATGCGGAGATGTGCACTACAAAATATGTTATTTCGGTACAACGTGTTACTTAAAGTTTAAAGTTGTACCCAGTATGTCATTTTTTTTACTTTTCTGGCGGCCTCTGGTGGTAAAGTTGCAAACCGCGACCGACTGAGCAACCGACAGGGGACACTTTATGGCGGCGCACCGCTTTTGGTTTCCGGCAGCGTCTGAAAATTCAACCCCAACGCGACGTATTCTGGACCGTTTTGTGCAACAACCGTATTCGACACGACGTAGAAAACATGGCGACTCTCGCGAAGGTCGGGTCCAGCTCTTGGATCTATATTCAACTCATTCAGAGTTGACGGGAAAAAAACATTGTAAATATACATATATGAACACAGAGTTATGGAAAATATATTCAATTTCTGTGAATATGTGCTTCTAAATATTACACACTGTAGCTTTAATTTATAAAACTTTATCAGGCATTAATGTATAATTTGTCTCTGAATTATACATTAGTGGCTGATGAAGTGAAACACTTGTGACTGCGGCTGCCTCGCCGTGAAATCCCGTCAGGAGCCCCTCCCCGCCGCATGTCGTCTTTTCACATCCAATCTGTTTTCTCCCCTGCGAAGGAGCTAGGGGAGTACAACTTTGCAAAGCAGGTACAGTATTTATAGCTGTGTACAGGATCAGGGGTTCATTTCAATGAACCATCTCATATCACAGCTCTCCTGCGTTTAATGTCAAACGTGCAAAAAACGCACGCGTGCAACAAGTTGTACATGAGACTCGCGGGAGTTTGCCGGGAGCAAAGATTTTTTTTTCTCCTAGTTGAGAAGCGAGGCGCCCTTGGGTGACCTTTCGGCTACATTATCTCTCCCTGCATGTCCCGTCTTGATCGTATCTCCCAGCTCCGCTCTGCATGCTGCCCACGCTGCGCAACACTTGTTTGCTCCACAGCCGCCGACTCTTTTCCCCATCTCCCGCGGAAAAAAGCATAAGGAGCGTGCACGCGGTGCACATGCGGAGGTGAACAACGCGGCCGTCGGCCGGTGGCCGCGAGGCGATGATTAAGGAGCCCGCCATGAGCGCGGCTGCGTGATGATGAGGTTATTTGCCCATTTGTTGCTTGGGGGGGGGGGGGCAGTTCTAAGGGAGGCTGCTATCCCCAACATCATATTTTCAAGCACGCAGAAGCATGGCTAATTGAGACGAATGGCTGCGTAAGCAGCGCCGGGGACGGCACGGAGGCTGGCGAGCCCGCCGGCTGGTGCCGCCCCGTCGTCGGAATCCGCCGATCGGCTGTTAGTCAGGCGGAGCGACGGGCGGAGTGTGAGGAGGTAATTAAGCTTGGCTGTGTTGTGAAGGTGGGAGGGGGGGGGGGGGGGGGGGGGGGCGGCTCTCCTGGATCTCTGCAGGGGCCCCAGCGCTGCAGCTGCGTGGTCCCTCGGAGGGAGCCGGGCTCCTCCCAGCAGTGGACCGACTGGAGGCCTGACAGTTACTGATACGGTGCCTCAGAGCGCTCGGCATTCCGCTAAATTAGCTCACATGTCACTGCCACCTATTTCCCCTGTGAGGGTTTGTGTTCTTTATAGGTGTGTGTGTGTGTGTGTGTGTGTGTGTGTGTGTGTGTGTGTGTGTGTGTGTGTGTGTGTGTGTGTGTGTGTGTGTGTGTGTGTGTGTGTGTGTGTGTGTGTGTGTGTGTGTGTGTGTGTGTGTGTGTGTGTGTGTGTGTGTGTGTTGTGCCCGCTGTTGTGCCCGCTGTGGTGTGTTAAAACCTGCCCACATGTAAGGAGGATTGTGTATAGAGCTGTGGGGGGGCCAAGCAGATTATGGATAGGATCTCGCCGTCAGCCTAGAAAGTTGTTAACAGAACACATGCTCACACACACACACACACACACACACACACACACACACACACACACACACACACGGAAAGAGATCAGTGCCCACAGGGACTGTACTGTAGTTGAGCAGCAGAAATTAGAATTTCTTGATCTTGCATTAAATTACTGCAAACAGGAGCAGAAAATATGACTGTGGTAATGATTCAACTTCACCAAGTGATACTTTTGATTATGAAAAATAGGAATCGAGTGATAAAAGGAATCAAATTTGGTTATCGCGCTTGGTAGTGTAACGAAAGAACAAAAAAAAACCCAACCTCCATTGTCAAAGCTCGGATCAGTTCCGGTTTCCGATAGACACCTGATACTTTATCGTGTACGTTTTGTCTTTTTCCACAAAGACGACTGTGTTTCGCAGGCTCGTCCTTAACTGACGTTCAGGCCTATGGGAGAATATTAAATCCGACGACCTGCAGCAGTCAGGTGGGGACGGTGTGTGTGTGTGTGTCGCCTGAGAGGAGGCAGTCTGGGCAGAAAAGAGTCTGCCGAGCAACCGGCCGCCCCCCGCTGAGATTGTTGCTCTGAGCCCACGATAACTCATCTTCAAACGTGGCTCGGATGCAGGGAAGTTGTTTTTTTCTTCTTCTTCTTCTTTAAATCAACTTACATTTTCTCTCAGGTGAACTATGGTGGCAGGAGGTGAGGGGAAGTTAGTGAGAAAAACCAACCTGGAGCAATAACGGTGAGAGACGCAAAGTAAGGATTTAAAAAGAACTCCCCGGGGACGTTGTTTCACGCATTTGGATTCGGTCTCACAGCC
The DNA here is from genome assembly GCF_022379125.1 of Scophthalmus maximus. NCBI lineage: Eukaryota > Metazoa > Chordata > Actinopteri > Pleuronectiformes > Scophthalmidae > Scophthalmus > Scophthalmus maximus. Next base: position 2,883,324 of record NC_061518.1, read on the forward strand.
CTTGCGGACCCTGGCGTACAGAACCCAGTGTTTCCCCTACCATTGAATTGGGAGCCCCCCCCCCCCCGAAATGTTTAATAAAAAAACAAACATACATATAATGTCAAGCAGAAGTCAACTCAGATCACTCTACTTATAAACCTTATTCCTCATTCCTGTATGAAAGATTGTGGTTGACACTTAACGTGATTTGTGAACCCTAACGAGCCCTACCCCCCCCCCCCCTCCAAAAACCAGTAAACCTAGGGGAAACACTGGAACCATAAAATGCCATCTCTCGTAAACAAGCGGAGTGAATATGGTACGCGCTCATCATTAAAGGACGTGTACAGGTAACGCTGGCAACGCGTTGCTAAGGAAGGTTAAAGATTTAGCAGCTTTTTTTCCCGCAGGAGTTGGTAGGAACCAAATCTTAGCTGAAAAGTAGAGTGAACATTGGACTTATAAATATTATATTATATGGACAAAACACACTCTCTTCACGTGTTTGGCAATGACACTAAGGCTTGTGTTGCCAGATTACGCTGGTGATCAGGTTTTATTGTCTGTCGAGTGGGACCACTCAAGAAAATCATTGGAATGTTTGGCCCCCCTGAAAACCACAAATTTGCAATTTTTACTTTTTCTGTTCATGTGTCCCTTTACGACGACTTGAGGTTATTCTTTCCTCTTTGGACAGAGCCCTCTGCCTCGGACCACACAGTGAATCTGCATCATGAAATCACGTGTTCCCAAAAGAAAAATGCAGAACTACTCCCTTTCAATGCAACTATAATTTCCAATTGGCGTTTATTTTCTGTCGTTTACTTTCAACTGAAGTTTTTTATTTGATTCCGAGCATGAGGAATTCCAATTCATTCGTTTCAAGTGCCGTCTTTTATGGCGCTAATTTCACTTCATACCAAATGCGAATGGGCACAAAAATACATGCTAACAATTATTTTCATCATCGTTCAACCCGTCGGTTATTTTCTCGATTAATCGATTAGTCGTTTGCTGCATAAAGTATAATGAAATGTCATAAAATGGTGAAAAATGTCGACCGTGTTTCCCAAAATGCCCAAGATGACGTTTTGTTTTAATCCACACACCGAATATGTTCAGTTTACTGTCAGAGAGGAGCAAAGAAACCAGAACATATTCACATTTGAGGCTGAAATCAGAGAATTATGACTTTCATTTCTCTCTGAAAAACGACTTGAACCGATTAATGTATGACCGAAATAGTTGGCGATTGATTCAGTAGGCAATTACTCATCGATTAACTGTTGCAGCTCCAGTTCAGAGCTTTACTGTGCATGCGTGTTAGAGATACAACATGTCAACCAAGTTCTGTCGGAGGCCACACGGGGCGACCGCTGTATCTGTGGACCCCCCTCATTAGATACACGACGCCGTCGACCTTCCAGCTAAAGGTCACAGTGTTTGCAGTCGGCCGGGTCATCCGCTGCCGTTGCGACGGGGGAAGAAGGAAAAGTTGAACCGGATCATCAATGTTTCATCATTTCGCGCGCATGAATTTTTCAGCAGCCGGGGAGTTCTTCAAATGCGAGCGCGGTCAACTTAAGAGGAGGCCTGCTGAGCGCTCCGCTGTGTGTTTGCGGGCTTCTTGACATGCACTCGCCGCCTCCTTCACGTGCATCAAACTTCTTCCTCCTTTGTTATTTTTTTTGGGGGGGGGGGGTACCAACACTGTTTGCTTTCTCTGGCTGCTTTTTTTCTTCCTTTTTGCCAGTTTCCAAAGCTTGTTTGACTTTCCTGCTCAAACTGCATCACTTTCCACAAAACCACCTTGTTCTGCTGCTGCATTTCTCAGTTTGTTTTCTCTCTCCTCTCCTTTGCTTCTTATGGGAAAAGAAGGAGTAATCCGCATTCGCAAGCAGCTCCGCCTCAGCTGGCGTCAAGGTGAAGTGCCGCGAGTGGTCGCCGCCGACGTATATTTATTTTTTGTTTTAAACCTTACCTTGACGCCTCGAGACGTTTGCTGCGCCCGTTTGTTTTCCATTTCGCGTCACTCCTTCGCGTCCTTTATCTTCAGTTGCCGCCCAGCTACTGTTCTGCAGTCCACACTCTCTCTCGCGATTTTTTTTTCCTTTCTTCTCCTCCACCACTGCAGACCCGCCTTGAGCAGCTGAAAGCGGGCTAGATCCTCAGGGACGGTCTGCTGCTGCTGCCGTGTGCGCTGGATGGATGACTGGCCGGCTGCAGCTTTATGTGTGGAAGTAAAGATGACTGACTGGCATTCTTGCAAGATCAGAGGGGGGAGAAGGAAAAAGAAAAAATGGCAAAAGAGCAACTGGGTACAGAATATATATATATATATATATACACACACACACACACACACATATACTGTATATATATACATATACACATATACATACATATATACATGATCTTATACCATAATCTATATCTTTATGTAATATGATCTGATTGTCCATGTCAAAGACCGGATCTGTTATTTTTATTGATCTTTATTTTGATTTAGAAATTATTGTTTTTCTGGCTCACTTGTTTTTTTCCGATAGCCTATCGTGGATCGTGATTCTATCCCAAAATATCGTCATATGACCCCTGCGCAGACTTCTGGTATCGAGATTGTATTATGTAATATCTCAGAGTGTCATTTAGTTTTGGGATTCCCTGGTGCAAACAGAATTCGGCCCGGGGTTCTTTCTATTTTACCACACATTGTTCCTCATCTGTTAATTTCCTCCACCACCACTAGGAGCTCAAAAAAACAAACAGGTGGTGGCTAACGCTAGCCCGTTAGCAATCAGGTTACATTTCACTGTGCAGTTTGGTGACATTAATTAATAACAAGTAAATGAAAAGACGTAGCTTAAGACTCCCCAGGCGACTGAAAAGGGTTGGCGCAACGTTCGCCCGAATCTGGCAAGTGTCTAAGTGACTGGATCGGAGCCAGTTTTGTAACCAACACAAAAGTCAAATATGCAAACTTTGAATTTGGTCGTCAGGTGCCAGAGCGCAGCCGAGTGTGCCAACATCCCACTGAGAATGACCCGTCTCGACTACTTGTCCAAGATGATATGAATATTTTGAATTTAGAAATCAATTGATGATCTATAGATCAAATCCAAAGGCAGAGATTTGAGACTTTCGTAATAAGTTTTAAATCGTTACTTAAAACATCTTATTTAAAAAAATAAGATGTTTTAAGTCCTCTCAAATGTCTGACATTGACTATAGGGACTTGTTTCTGAAGAATCTGAGCACATTAGCATTTAGCATCCACGAGAGGACGGCAGGTGTGTCGGCAGACGGTTAGCGTTAGCATTAGAAGTTAGCATCCACGAGAAGACGGCAGGTGTGTCGGCAGACGGTTAGCGTTAGCATTAGCAGTTAGCATCCACGAGAGGACGGCAGGTGTGTCAAGCCGACAGTTAGTATTAGCAGTTAGCATCCACGAGAGGACGGAAGGTGTGTCGGCAGACGGTTAGCGTTAGCATTAGCAGTTAGCATCCAAGAGAGGATGCTAACTTGTACATTGAATAACCTGATCTAATGTCTTGTACATATTTTGACACATACAAATTTAAAGTTATACCATTATTCGGAATTTCAGGATTTAAATTGAGGCTAATCAGTCAGCATCTGGTAGCTCCATGCTTTTTAAAAAATATATATTAATTCAAATATATCCTTTATTTGACCAGGAAGGTCCCATTGACATACAATATGTCTTCTTCAAGGGAGTCCTGGTCGAGATGGCAGCAAATGACACTAAAAGTTTCATACAGGGATACACACAAAGACAGATGACATTGACACATGATAATATATGATGAAACAACTTCTTAATTATCTGCATTATTATTACGATCAAGATGAGGCAAGAGGAAAAAAAAAAGGTCGGATTGATGGCGGCTTGATGGGAAATGTGGGCCCTGCCAGCACAGCCTCTTCCCCGAGGAGGGAATCAGTGACGGTCGGTGAAAAGCAGCTTTTTTTTTAATCTTGCGCGTCACCTGCCAACCCGGTAATCTCTCCCGTCTCTTTGTGCATTTAGTTAATTGGCTGCGACCGATGCCGGGAAAACTTCTGTCTCATCCTTCCCCCTCTGTGTCTCCTCGCTGTAACCCGCAACCCGGCGAGCTCTGAGCGGCGGCCAGCGATGGCGAATGTGACTGTTGTTGTCGTCGGGACGGCAAACACGACCGCAGTCCGACAGCGGCTGTGCGGCGCCAAACTGACAGCACGTCAACGTCAGACGCACGCCTACTTACAAACCAATCGATGTCAAGTACAGGTAGATGCAAGCCACGTAAAGGTTACAACAGGATGCTAAGTGCGCTCCCTAAATTGCAATGTGAAAGCAAAACTAACCGGATTAAATCTATTCAATGTAACAAGGACACATGGTCCTTGTATTAAACCGTGGTCCTCCTGACATTCAGGTCTGACAATGCCCCAAAAACACCCAACGCTGAATGTCAGCAGGCGATGGGATGCAAACATCAGTCTCCTGGGCCAAAGTTAGACACTTCATACACCCATTCATCCATCGTGACCAGTAGTAAGATTTCAAGGAGCTCGTTGTATAGTTCAAAAAGGTGCTTAGCCACTTTGCTCTTTCATCCTCGACACCACTTCTCTCCTCCTCTCCGCCGCACTCGAGAATAGCTGGCAGGGAAACTGAAGTTAAGGAACAGTGGCTGAGACCAAGACGAATGTGTGTGTGATAAATCTGCTGCTTTCTTTTAGGTGGTGGTGGTGGGGGATTAACTTGAAGTCAAGATGCTGCCGTGTGTGTGTGTGTGGGGGGGGGGGGGGGGATTTTACAAAGAAAACAATAGGTATGGGTGTTTGGACACGCATCACAGGCCGCTGGCTTCAAAAGCCTCGGGAGGCAAAATATCGAGCACCAGAAAGGAGAAGCGGTGCCTCGCAATGCACTACACTCTCTCAGGGCTGAAGTTGTCTCTCTTTGGACGAGGCGACGGCTGCGCCTCAGTTGAACGGCAACATTTGAAGTAGCGTCAACCGAGAAACAAAAGGTGTTGATCTCACTTTGCATTTGGAAACGTGTAAATCGAGTAGCCTGGGACTATTGGAAAATCCTGGGGGCTCGTTTAAATTTGCTCTGCCAGACTATACGGTCTGGATCTCCTCCATTGGAAAGTGATTCGCGAGCCGGAGAAATCTTGCCGGTCCAATCGCAACCGTTCATCTTCTAGTGGGCGGGGTTTGTACCAAGCGACATTTGTAAACAACCAAGATGGCTGCCGCTGATGGAACGAGCATTTTTGACTAAAAGTGCCCGATATCTTCGGGAACGGCAACACTCGTTCGCAGACATTGTGGAATCATCATAATCACAGACATCTCCTCACTGCTGTGTAGGGCTGCAACTAACGATTCTCTTCATTATCGATCAATGCCGATTATTTTCTCGATTAATCGATTAGTTGGTTGTTCAATGAAATGTCATAAAAGATGATGTTTTGTTTTGTCCCCACACCAAAGATATTCAGTTGACTGTCACAGAGGAGCAAAGAAACCAGAAAATATTCACATTTTTTTTCCAGAAAAACTCCTTGAACCGATTAATCGATTACCAAAGTGGTTGTAATTTAGTAGTCCAATCCTATTCGACTGTTGCAGCTCTACTGCTCTGGTCTGTTGGCGACGCCTGGCTAATAATCGAGTCCCAGATCAAGTGCAGGTTCATCTGTGATTAGCCACCACACTTGCAATAAAAACCCCGGTCTTCAAATCTTCATCACAATCTTTTTAATAATACCTGCAAATTTCTTTTTAAACTGCAAGTGTACAGCCCTTCAAATCAAAATTTGTGTTCATGAAAATAGTACAGATTATTTCAAGCCACTACAGTACGTGTTGAATACATTTTTTTTAATAAGAGCCTAATTAAGATTCTCCTGTCATATCAGTCAACCGTAATTAACAGCCAGCCGATACAACACCTAATAGGATAAGTATACTGCACACATAATCATACAAACCTGCAGGAGGCGATGCAGTGTGCTGGAGAGTGAAGGCTCCTAGAAGTGTTCTTGCCGGTTGCCGACCCGCCGGACGCCGCGGCCTCCCGGAAAACTCTGCCCCGATTCACTTTGTGCCCGTTGGCGGAAAAAATAGAAACTCGAGCGAAAACACCGTAATGGGCTTATCTGGCTGTGACACCGTGACATGGGTTTCCCACATCGGGTCAGACAGAATGTCAGCAACGGACTTGACCGTCCGTGCCTTGCGGTGAGGGAAGTCTCTCTCTCCAGACCGCGGCTGAGCTGAGCTCCTCTTCCTCGCTGCCGGTTAAATAAGTCATCTATAAGACTTAGCCGAGCCTGGGGGAGGAACCCAGCCAGGAACTCCTGATTAAAGTGATGAGCTGTAAAACGGAAGAGGGAGGGTGGGACGGGGGGGCTGACAGACGGCGGCTGCCTGCTACACTGAGCTTCAACTTGTCTGCTGGGAGACGAACCTTCCCCCGCTCTACCTGTTTCCTCCTGTCACTGCAAATGAGTTTGTTTGTGTCGGGGGGGGGGCTTCTGCTTTAGATCCGCTCTCATCATATTTCCCCATCCGTCATTGTTAGTGGTGGACTGTCGCCGAGTGATCGCACTCGGTTTGTTGCCTTTGGTTTGACCGAATCTTTGTAAATGTGTGGTTTTAATTTTGCCAATTAAGTTTTGGGTACAGTTAAAGTTCCAAGCAAACAGACGGATTTTTAATGAACGATCAGCGTGGCCCGGGTTAGTGACATTTATTAAAATGACAAAGTAATTGTTGTACAAATCATAAAAAAAGAAGCCACATTTTCACATGTTGTAGTCCTCCGTGTCCCGCGAGCTGTGTGATCAGTGTAGATGATGATGCGAAGTCTGATTTCGTGACGCCGGCCCACGCAGATGAGATGACCTTATGCACAACGAGAAAAAAAAAAAATCCAGTCTCATGTAGGATGACTAAATCGTGGTGCTAAGTTGAAAAAAACAAACTGCGATCTCTCCTTGACCTTAACTTAGTGCAGCGAGTTCCCAAAACATAAATACAACAAAAAAAAAATTGAAGAAAGTTGTAAGTTTTGATATTTTGGCGCAAAGCAAATCACTTTTTTGTGAATATTTGACTGATAAATATTAATATATTTGCTGTTGCTGATAAGTCGTATGTATTTGGAACCAGACCAGCTTAAGACAAAGTATGCACAATGAGTACCACACTTTATATTGTCTGTACATTTGGAATCTATTATAGTCCTAGTTAAAAAAAACATACAGCAGGATAAATCCCTTAACATATGCCATCAACAAGTGATCTTTATTTCATAAATATCCCTTTAAAATAAATCTGCGGTAGAACAGCATGGATCTGAGTTTAAGCATTTCATTTTAGCTTGCTCCTTGAAACTGCCACCATCTCTTTCCTGGTTTGAATATGTCTACTGCTGACTACTACCATGAAAATGTCATCTAAACAAAAAAAAAAAACAACCTTAAAATATTGGTCATTTTCTTTTAAAAACAGCCTAACCTATGTTTTCCTGAAAAGTGACATCTAGTCGTCAAGTATACGATGACTTTCCTCTGCCGGAAGCAAAGCCCGGAGCGGTGCGATGTATCACGATGCCACAAAACTTTTCGGGAGGAGGAGGAGGAGGAGGAGGAGGAGGAGGAGGAGGTCACGATGGATGAATGGGTGTATGAAGTGTCTAACTTTGGCTCAGGAGACTGATGTTTGCATCCCGTCGCCTGCTGACATTCAGCGTTGGGTATTTTCGGGGGATTTTCACACCTGAATGTCAGGAGGACCAAGGTCTAATACAAGGACCTTGTGTCTTTGTTACATTGAATAGATTTAATCCGGTTAGTTTTGGTCTCACATGGTCTCACCTTCACGTTGCTTGCATCTACCTGTACTTGACATCGATTGGTTTGTAAGTAGGAGTGCTTCTGACGTTGATGTGCTGTCAATTCGGCGGTCGTAGTCCTTCCGTTTGGATGGAGGAATTAAATGAATTGGTTCATTTTGTCAATTTCGTTAAGAGCCTCACCAACTTTCAGGCGCAGCTCTCAAAAAGTGCGGTTAAGTATTTTGTCTCCTCTTCCTCCCACAACTCATTTTTGCTTCTATTTCACTTCGTTTTCTTCCGTTGTCTAATGCCGTCTCAACTTCCTGCAAGTGGTTTGAAAGTTCGAACTATCAAAAACGAACTGAACCATGGTTCAGTTTGATCCAGACAAATTTTGTTCGGTTGGTCCTAAATTTGGTCATTTGGACTAAATTGAAAAGGCTAAAGTTCCGGACCAAATAGGTCGATGTGAAAAGGGCCCTTATATTCTAACCTTGACAAGTTTCCTCACGTCTACTAAGTTTTATTTCCAGTTCCCTGCAATTTATCAAGGGCAAATAGCCTTTGTGGTTGTGAGGGTGTATGAGAAATTGTTTAATCTCGTTTGCAAAAGAACCGAGGAGAGAAATTCCAATGTAAAGTTGTAGCATCTTAGCTACTTTGAAGTCGTGCCGTTAATCACCGCAGACGAAAATACATTTCATCTCCCTGTCTCATTTGCAGTCGAAGCTCATATGCACGGGGATAAGAGTCCACTTCTGCTTTTGTCTGCCGCCTCTTCTGAGTGGAGACTCGTCTCTGCAATTTGTCGATATCGATCATGGCTGTGAAGAGTGTAAACCTGACTGTATTAGGCACTTACACAAGGGGCGTCAGCGGCAGTTTGAGTAGGATTGAATTAATGTGGCAAAACAATTGTGTTGACCTCGAGGCGTCTTTTTGTTGGTCAGGTGCAGGTACAAAAAACCCCAGACGCCACTTGAAATCTGTCAGTTTCTCTACGTCTTAAAATCAGGCCTAGCCCCCCCCGACAATTTGTGAAGGAGTGATCTGACGACGGATTGGTCGTGGAGCCAGCATGGTGAAGAACCAGGGGAAGCTTGGGGAAGTGGGCGCTCCGTCGACGGGGGCTATGACAGCGAGGGGGAGGCTGAGTTGGAGGGCAGGCTGGCCTCCGTCACCCCCGGGGAGATTTAAAAGCCCTGCGATGACTCTGTCATGTGCGGCTGTGAGTGTGGAACCACAGACGCTGTTGGCTCAGACATGTTTTGCAGTTTCTGCGAGTTTCTAAGGTTTCCTCGCCCACACGCGGACACAAAATGCTTATAGTCCTAATCTTTTGAGGACCATATCCATTACCAAACTCTGGAGACAACAGAGTTGTGTGTCGTCCGTCCGAATCAATGAACCCTTTACCAAATTCCACGGCAACCCCGTTCAATAATCCACCAGTTAATGAGGCATTGCAATCACAAATGTCAAACCGTGGGTGGACCGGGGATCATCAAAGGTCAGTTTAACAAAACCACCGTCTCAACATTTCATGGCATCGTATCCAAAAGTTGCCGAGAGATTTCAGTCGGGATCAAGGTGGCGAACCCACCGACCCACCGGAGTGCCACGAGCGTTGCTGATAATAAAATTTAAAAAAAGCTTAGCACACCCAATAATTGTCATATATAATCATCTACAGCATAGCACGTTTTCCCACCGTCGGGGCAGCTCGTGTTTCAACGATTTTCATCCACGTAAACTCGACTTGCACTGATTTGTGCCACGCAGAAGGATTTGCCAAACGTCTAATCATCGTAAGTTGCCTTCACAGGACGAAAGTAGCAATTTGCGCACATTAATATATTTTCTTTCCCCCTTCATCATTGTGTTCGGAGCCTGTAAGTTTCTTTTCAATGCATGTTGAGGTGGTCCCTCGATATTAAAATAATCTTGCTCTTGCTGCAATACAAAAAAAATGGTGAAATTTACAGCAGTAAAAACGAACAAATCCACCCGTTCTAGCTGTAGTGCTGCGTTTTTGTCTTTTTCTTGGCGCCGGCTGAACTTTTAGAAGTCAAACAGTGTGTTTTTTCCCATGTGGTGGCAATGTTTTTAATATCTCAGAAATAATTTTAAGTGCAACGTTGTCATAGCTGATAGAAATGATTGCAAAAACCACTGGACGAGAGCTTTGTCCAGAAGTACAGAAGCTGACTTCATCAAGGGTGAAATCTTGCATTTCTGATCATATTCCCATGTCGTTCTGTCCTCAGGGACGTACAGTTCTCTCTAGTGTACGCGTACGTTCATACACTGGTTTGGTGTATGGAGTGTGTTGGCGCCAACAAATCAATCTGTCGAACCCAGACGGCAAGGCAGCGCGGGCCGAACCATACGACGCATAACTTCTTAAAGGGGTGCAAAGTGTTTCACCTTGTGTGATTAGCTGACTTAATACGTTGCTCTCACGTTTGGCAAGTCGACACAAGCTCACGGTTTCTCTCCATTTCGCTTTTTTTTTTATTTCCCCCTCAGATGTCGGGAGAGCAGTTCACGCCCCGGCACACATCACGGAGAAAGTGGTGCAGCTGTTCAGGAGGAAAAGCGAGTTTACCTTCCTGGCCTCCATCCAGCAGAAGTCGTCCACGTCGGGAGTCATATTCTCCATCCACGAGTCGGAACACAGGTAATCCATCTCTAATCCTCTTCATTTTGGCCCCCGCAGCTCTTTTTCAGCACAACTTCACCGCCACGGATTACGGAGAGGGCCCCCCCCCCCCCCCCCCGTTCTTAAATTAAAGCCAGAGATGAGTTGGCGTCTCGCTCGTTTGCTCTTCGCAGATGGTCGTCGATGAGGTGCAGTAAAAGTGAAGATCAGTGTGAGTTTACTCTGGTATGCCGGTGTGAGTAGTTGGGGTGATGGGAGGGCAGCGTTTCCTCCTGCACGCTTCAAGATAACCTTCCTCGTGTTGTGGCTGCAAGAGGAGAGCGGAGCACATGTCACAAGCAATGCTGATAATGTTCTGTTGTAGAATGCCGCATATAAGAGACAAACCGCATCTCTGACTGTTGCATAACTGCAGTATATGGTTTTAACTGAGCTCTTTTTCCTCTCTCTGAGCAATGATTTGAACGTGGCTAATTGGCCGTTTATAAAGGGATAGTTAAGTGATTTTGAAATGCGGTTGTATGAGTTACTTATGCATAGTTAATATGTCACCTCATGGAGATGGTGATCAGCGATGTCATTCCACAGGAGAAGTGGAAGTAGCATAAGTCGGAGTCCCACTGTTGCAGAGGGGACCACTGAAAAACATCTGATCACCATCTCCTTAAGGTAACATATTAACTATGCATAAGGAAACTCATACAACCCCACTTCAAAATCACTGAACTATCCCTTTAAGGAGTCGTATTGGATTTGTTCACAACGGACTGAATGTTGCTGCATGTGACGGCTGTAAGGGCTTCAGCAAGTGGCAGCAGCGAACTCTAGCCCCCCGAGAGACTGTACCACTGTGAATCGTTGTTTTTTTTAAAGGGCAGGCAACATTGATTTCCCCCCCTCTGAAGGTAAAAAGCTTTTAGTTCCGTATAACACGCAGGCAAAGTGAGCATTCGAGGGAAAGTGTGTGTACATATGTGTTTGCCCCGATTCCAGACAAAAGCAAAATCATACACAGTGGGCGGAGTGGAGAAGTGGACCCCTCTCAAATGCACATAGAGCTGTGTGGAGAAAGCTATATCTTAAACATGTGACTAGTTTCTCTGCCCTGAAAACATAGCTGCAGGTTTGACAGAGGTACTCAACCTTCCATCCATCCGCCCATCCATCCATCAATCAATGTTCAAGCCAGTTTCAATTGCATCACCCCATAGGATATGTCAAGGCACACACAGTACATAGTTGGGACTAGGGAATACTATTCCAATATTATAGAGAGAAACCCCAAAATTCCCTTTCAACTGGAAGAAACCTCAGAATTGGACTCTGGGTGGAGACGTGGACTCGGTTGAAAGGAGAGAAAATGGCAAGAAAGACCAGGAACAGTCATAACTGATCGTCCTTATGACGGCAGTATCTAATTTTATTATCAATAATAACAGCAGCGATGATAAAATAATATTAGTGATAATGCACAGTGTTGAGAAGAAGTGGCGGGTCGGGATCATGCAGCTCTGGAGTCAGGATGACGACAGAAAGGGAAAAAAAAATATGGGACAGAGAAACCACAAAGTTACGGACATATAAATTGTGTGCCCGGTGCATCATGGGAGTTCCCCCAGCAGTCGAGGCCTACAGCAGGAGAACTTAGTGCTCGGCTGAGCAGCGCTAACTCCAAGTCGGAGAGGAGTGTTCTGTGGGGACAACGGGAGATCTGCGAGCTCTTTAAAGATGGGACACCAATTTGTCTCGGGAGACCATACGACAAACTGTCGCCACTAAAAACTTTCTGTTTGCTTCCAGACAAACAGAGGGGGACTGGACCCGCTTAAAATGGAGCGGCAAATATATCTTCTGTATAGGAAACAAGATTGTTGAGTCCACTTGAGTCGTGTTTCACGGGCGACATACCTTGGCGCTGCATTTATTAACAGCAGCTTTAAAATTGACAACATTTCATTTAGGTTATTGGAAAAACGGAATCCAGTTCCAAATTCCGTTTTCTCACGAAACGTGTTTCCTGTTGGAATTCAGTCGTATGGCAATGGAGATTTGAGGAGACATACTTAAGCTTATGTGTAGTCCTTCAGAAAAGTAAGTACAACACTGAAGCTTCTTTTGGGAAAATTATAATGAAAAAAAACATTTCAACACTAACTGAAAAATATCATCTTCATTTGCTGGAGGCTTTATATCATGGATCATAACATATTACACTGATATTTCAGTACAACACTGAAGGAGGGTTTAGGTCATTTCTACCCTTTTCAGCTAGAACGTTGGAATTCGGCCTTTCATGTTAATGCATCAGCAATAACAATGTGATAGTATGGAATATTTTACAAATGACAATCTGGACTCTTTTGCACATTGGGCTGCAGCTAACTAGTCGTTTCATAATCGATTAATCTGTCGATTGTTTTCTCGATTAATGGATCAGTTGTTTGGTCCATAAAATGGTGAAAAATGACAATCGTGTTTCCCAAAACCCCCCAGATGATGTTTGTTTCGTCCATACACCCAAGATATTCCGTTCACTGTCACAGAGGAGCAAAGAAACCAGAACATATTCACATTTTAGAAGCTGAAATCAGAGAATTTTTACTTCCCCCCCCCGCATAAAAACCACTTAATCGATTATCAAAATAGTCAGCGATTAATTTAGTAGTCGATCACTAATCGACTTAAACTGTTCATACTTTTTAAATACATTTTTATGATGAAGTTACCAATTTCCTCACTGGTGTATAATGTCTGGGCACAGATTGTTTGTAACGTATGTCACCTCTTGAGGAGAAATGTGTCGGCCCCTGCTGAGCCTCCGAGGTGACCTTGAGAGTAGCCTTCCTCTCCCTCGCCGTCAGTCTCTCTCTTTCTGGACCACATCACCCGCAGGGCATAATTGTCGCACAGCGGGCCGGCCGGCCGACAGCGAGGCTAAATGGAGCCGGCTGACAGTGCTGTCCTCCTCCCCCTTCGGGGCGCGGCGACGTGCTCCGGGTAGGGAAAAAAATGTAGCTTGATGCATTAAAAGGCGCTCAGCCGCGCTCAAACACACCTGGGTGTCAGCCATATGGATTCTATCAAATTGATATTGTAAAGAAATAATTGGATGGCGTGGGGGGTTTTCTGACGTTGGCAGGGGATATTTGACTTTGAAAGCGGTGTGGTTTTACATTACGATTCACAAGTGCGCCAACTGCAGACGGCAAAAAAATACCTAATTCGTCAACGGCCGGGGAGGGACATATTGTGATGTGACGCCTCAACAAGAAAGACGGCAACATTTGTCGGCACCTTTCAAATCTAATTTTATGCTTGAAGATAATCCACCGCTGTGCTTTACGTTTAGTTCGATTTCGGTTCCCGAAAAGTTTCCGGGAACAAAAGAAACCAATGTTCTACTTTTGGTGCCGTCAAACTGGGATGTGTGCAATTGTCGTCCAGGTCAACTTCAGTTTTGCTGACCCAATCCGTCCAACCATAACCTGCCGCCTAAGAGGATTTGTGGATCTATGAGAGTCTGTATACGCGGAGATTTACAGTAATGGGATAAAAGAAGAAGAAAAAAACATTGCTGTTGAGGAATCTAAAATTTTTTTTTTTTTTTATTTCCAGACGCCACTGGGGGGGTAAAAGAGAATATAAGACATCTCTTCTTACATATAAAGTTGAACTGCTGTAATATATCCCCCCCCCCAACCCCCCGATGTACAGACTGAATGTAATTCTCAAGCATAACATAGTAAAACCCTCCGTACACTCATTTCATATTTCAAGACCCCTTTCATTTTTTTCCTGCAAAACATCACAAAGGAGATATTCAGATTGCAAATCTGTCCGCGTCCGAGTCGCGACGGGGCCGGAGTTATTCTGCGGCCGAGTTGTTGTGTGAGTCACACCGCCACACTGCGGGCATAATTAAATTGGGCCCCGAGATGGACGGAGGGGCCGCGGCCGGGCTCGGCGCAGACCTGCGATCCGTCGTGCCTGAGGATCTGTTCCGAAAACCCTGAATCCTCTCTCAAGGCCCTATTAGAGCCCTCGGCCGAAGCCCATTCTTTCCCATTATAGCACAGAACCTCCCAGTCAGTCCAGCCAACGGACAGCTCGCTCTGCCACTCGGCCAAATCCAATCATACATTCCCACTGTGTCCCTCCTTCACTTCTTCGTCTCTCTCTCGGCACAATAAACCCCCCCCCCCCCCCCCCCCTCTTCCCCTCCCACATCCTCTGCCAGCTCCACTCTCCCAGTATGATAATATCCTCCTCTCCTCCGTCCTCTCATCCTTCGCTCTCCTCATCCTCAAAGTGGGGGGAAAAAAAGGCGTCTTTTCAATGCGAGCGTTTCTCAGTACCCGCTGAAAAAGCGTAAGATTTTTTTTCTCCTTCTTCTTCTTGGGCCTGGCTCTGGGGAATGGGAGCGAAAGCTTTATTGCTGCTCCACTAGGCTGAATAGAACAAAAGGAGCCTATTTTATCCTAGCCAGCAGTTTCCTGGGTCCCAATAACACTCTCGTTGTCAGCGAGTGGCAACGGCTCTGTGATGAACTAACTCAAAGACCCGGTCTCTCGCTGCTCCCTCGAACCTGAACACTCGAAAAAAACACCAAAGATGCTCAGCCAGCTCCTCCGGCTGCCCCTTTGTCACTCGACGGGTCCGTCGCTCCCTCGGCGCCCCGTGTTCAGAAGCACTTACAGGAAACATGCTGAGCTAAAGTTGACATGTGGCAGGTGGAAAACACACAGAGGATGATGGAGGAGAGGGTCTTGTTAAGCTCCACTTGGTGGTGAAAGTTCGGGGAGTGTTGTTGAGCAAGCTGAATTTGGACACGAACTCAAGAACAAACTTTTTTTTGGAATTTGCCCCATGTATCCTGAATCGACAATCGCCGATCCGAGAGCCACGTTGTTGTATCTGGCAGCGAGTTGGACAGTCAGAAATGACCATTATGGATGGTAAGCGAGGAATTTTAAATTGTGAATTAGAGTCTTGCATGGATTGCTTTGGGGGAAAAAAATATCTACAAAATCGCCACAATGAAATAAAGCCACGGTCACAAAAGGAGTGTAACGTAACGTTTGTGTGCGGACCTCGATTTGAAACTGCGCATTTCCAATCGTTAAAGTCTGCTGCGTGGGCGGACAGATACGCTTTCCCAGGTAACTAGAGCGACGCTGGACAGATGAAATCCGTCGAACACCGAAATGCCGGCAGTTCTCCGCTGCGGCCCAGACGTACATCGAACGTGCTTGTTCAAGAGCAAGGTGCAAGAATGACGGCCATGTTCAGTAAACTAGTGTTTTCGCGGTACTGCAAACTAACCCCACCGTGTTTTTCGTGTACCTCCACACCCCTAGTGTCGTGTCTTTCATAGTCCTGGACAATGAGCAGATGGAACCGAAAGATTTCACTAAAAATCTCTCCAATTGTGGCATTTCAAGTTGTTTTTGGCGTTTTGTATTCCAACCATTTGCTAAAAAAAAACCCTGTCTAACCTGATAAATCAACGCATATCGTCGGATTCCAACATATACTCCGTATGGTAGCTTCGGTTGTTATTCTCTGCCACGATTGCGATTGTCCGTGAGCTCCTGGCGGCTGATCTGAGAAGTCAGTTTGCTGCCGTGCCGCGCTGCCCCCTCAGTTTCTGTCTGTTTACTTTATGCTTAGATTTGATCTGCAGCAAGTTTTGTTTTGCCATCCCATATGTATACACACACACACACACACACACACACACACACAAATTCATCGCATATGTGTGTGTTTGAATGTTGGAGGGAGCATAAAATGTGCTGGCTTCGATTCCTGCTCTCCTGATCCCCCCTGTGGAGTAGGGGTGAGGGGTGAGCCGAGCCATTTCCACCCGGATTATTCCTCTGCGCTATTTATTTCCCCCCAAAAGAGGGAGGTAAGGAACGCATTACTAACGCAGCCTCAGAAGGATTATTTCTTCTCCTCATTTTTTCGGAAATCCTGTGAAGAAACACACGCTGACCAAAGTTCAGATATTAGCACTTCTTGCTCAGAATTACAGCTTTTGTTCTCCATGTTTTGTTTTAGTTTTTCCCCTCAGTCTTACTTCCTGGTGTGTGAAAACCATCCAAACTTCCTGCTTGGTAATTGGACAGGACGTGTTAAGTTTTTCTGAAGTGTATTGCCTTTATTGACAGAGGGCTGTGCATTAGGCAACCAGATACTTGGGTCATGGAGCAACATTAGTATTCATTAGGAGGAGCTCCAGTTTCAGATTTTCCATAAATTCCTCGGAAAAAGAAATAGTTGGGTGTCCGTCTTTGTCTGTCTGCCGTTTGGTGCAGTGCAGCAGGCTGTGCGCTCTCTCTGCTCTGTGAAAAAGCTTGGAGTGGATATCGCAGAGCTGGAAACAAGAGTTAATGAGTGGTTGACACTCGACCGTACAGTAACTGCACTGTAAAATGAAAACAATTTTTGCTAACTTTTATGAGTTCATAGGTTCATGAAGGGAGCTAAATGTCAATAACTGATCAGCTGTGCCTGAGAAATTGGCACCATTAGGCTTGACGGGGCCAACCTGGCTCGTTCGGACAATGCAATTTACAGACAAACGAACCATGCCGCATACACGAAAGGCTGTTATATGTCTGTTTAATATGTACATTAAATTGCTGTCTCGGTTTTCCTGTGAGCTTAGCTTTCGGAAAACAAATCACGTCACCGGGCAGCTCCACATCTGCTGGAGAGGCCTACGGGGAAGGAACCCCGAAGAACACCAAGCCCACAGGAAAAACAAAATAACTCGCACAGCATGCCAAACGCTCTGCCTGCTCCCTAGCAACACAAAAAGACAACCTCACCCCTGGCACACACTCCCCCTAAAAACACACACACACACAAACAGACACTCCACTGTGTTTGTTGTTGGTTTGAGTGACAGGATCTCCTCGACACTCGAGACACAGCCAGAGAGCCTCCACCTGTCCACCTGTCTTCAGACCCCAGAGACCTTCACCAGCCTCTCGACTGTCCTTCTCCTCCTCCTCCTCGTGAAGGAGGAACAGGAAACGGCTCACCGGCACAAAAACCCTCGAAAGAAACCTCGAAAAAGACTTTCGACATTGGCAAGGCCAGGACCACTGACACTGAATAACGGCACGACTGTCCCAAAGCAAAACTGACAAATACTTGTCTATAAGAATACTTCTATAAGAATGAGTTTTCCAAGTCATACGACCAACTATTTCATACGTATGTAGTAAAACCGACTATATTGACTGTTTCTCAAATTAGTGCCTCTACCGTTGACAGGAGGTACGCCATAAATACTTATTTACTTACTTATTTGCTTTACCAAAGCGTGGTGGATGAGCTGCTAAAGGTAAGGGTTATGGTAAGGGTGACGTGGCAGAGAATCAGCACGATTACTTTACTTTACAGAATATTATCAACTCCAATTAAATACCCAAACTTGACAAACTTACCAGGTCCACCGATGAGAGGTCTGCGGCCTTTGGAGCAACCACATACGTTGAAATACGCTGCTTCAGAAAACGACCCATCTGGGTGGAGGACAGTCTCTTCCTGTCACGGAAGTCTGGATGATGTAAGATGAAAAGGAAACTCATGGTTACAACATTTGCTCTGGTTCAGGTGATCGTCCATTAATCGGCCGTGCAATCAACATGCAGGAGCAGTAGTAGTAGTATATAGTAGTATCATTTCTCAAAAGTAACCGACCACATAGCTGTACTAGGGTTTTCCCCCGTCTCCTCTGCAAGGCAAACTCCCAGCTGTATCCTGAGCCGTAGTGATTATTAATTCACTATCTAACTGTTTCCTATAAGTAAGCAAGTTAGTTAGCTCACTGGCCCTAAAAATCAGCAACACCAGAGTTACAAAAGCATGAAATGCATGTTTGTTTGTTTTTTTGAAGGAGCACCCTTGTGGATTTTCTCTATCTACTCTTCCGCACCCTGCAAACCAATGATTCCGCTTTCCCTGGCCTGTGCATCGACTGTTTAAACTGGATGGTATCACCCCCCCATCCCTGATGGACCCCATCGCCAGGAACTCGATTCAGTTTGCCTCACACCTTGCCTTGCTGCTAATGATATCGCTCCTGGAAAACACTTCAAACTGTGAAAATGAGAATTGATTCCCTTCTGCTCACCACATCCCTTTTGACCCACATACCTAATCCCGATAGAGGTTCAGCCGTGAAAGTTACACCTATCTGCGCCATCACCCGGCGTGATGAGAACCGCCTGCTAAACCCAGAAACTCCCATCAAGGATTGGTCTTCCAGTGACAAGCGGAGCACAATGCCTCTCAATCAATCCTGGTCACATTTTCCAGGTCAGTAAGTGAAGGCATGAGTGCATTTTTCCATCATAGTATGTGGTTTACCTCCTCCTCCGCCCACTGCACGGACATGCTCCGGAGTGTTGACCTCCCCACTGAGCAGATAATTGGTTGTCAGCTGCCCTCCATAAAATAGCTGCATGAAACCAGGGGGGTTGAAGAAAAAGGGGGGACAGGATGATGTACAGCCAACCCAGCATTTCCCCGGGCAGCCATTCATTTTCCAAACTTTTCTCTTGCATATGACGCCCGTGCATTTTTGACGAAGACCCACTTGTCAAATCAACAGCTTCTTCCCAGAGCTGTCACCGCACTCTCGAGACCCTTCCGGAGTTCACAATCTCCCCCTGAGGAGAAGCAGCCGGCACCACTGCCACTGTGGCCGTTTACTTGTTACTCAGCAGTTTGAATCACCGTCTCTAGCGGTCTCCGCACATCTATAATGCAGCGAAGACAATGTGGGAAAGGCATTGGCAACAGCCACTGTTCTTTCTACGTCCCGAATTATGAAAACAGTTATGCCGGCACCTTGAATATTTTATCAGTTGGTATGTTCTGCAGCTATAATGCTCTTTGTCCATATCACATTTGCACTGACGGGGGAAAAGAATCTCTATTGAAAAGTTATGAAATCTTTCTTTTCAATTTACTCTCTGCCAGAACCCCCAAAAACACATTTTCACTCAAGCAGAGCTGGAGTGAAAGAAGATGGTGGTTATACAGCAGCAGAGGCGTAAAGGTGAAGCTCCTGTTGAAGTTGAAATTAGCGGAGCAAGGCTGAGACAGAGTAGAAGACACTTTGCAGTTGCGTTCCCGTGATGGTCTATTTGTAGGGAATAGTGGGCGAGAAAAATACAGTGAAAATACATCAATATACACACACCAACAGTCTGTGAAGTCATGGTATTGTTCCACTTTAAGATCACATTTTCTTGAAAGAGTCAACCAGAGTGGGAGGGTTATTTTTTATTTTTTAAAGGGCATCCTCCAAAGTTCATAAACACATTCACTCGTCCTCACTCTCAAACCATTCTCGTGTGACCTCTGGACCTGATTCTTCCGATATCTCCAGAGTTCGTATATGAAAATGGCTCGAGAGTGATGATGGGTAAATGTGGACATGTCGTTGTCGCAGTTCCAACCCCGCATTTGGTTTGTCCAACAGTGCGGATGCTGTTCCCTTTCCTTCCCCAAATTCATCTTGAAGGATAATCCATTCTACAACATGTAATTCCATTCAGCTTCAGGGGAAGTTTGAGAGGTTAAAGAGGGGCAGCACAGCGGGGTGGACCCCCCCTGCTGCTAAAGGTCCCTGTGTGACTTCAATCACAGCTCCCCGGGGACTTGAGCAGTTTTTTAATCTGCTGCTCTTCTGCTTCCTCCAGGAGGTATTTGATTGTCTTTGAATGAAGACATCCGCTGTTATTTGGCATCTGGTCACTGCAAGCGAATGGCCTCACAATTAACTTACAGCTGTGGGAACGGAACTAGTCCCGATGGAGTGGGGGTGAATCTTTTGGTGGTTGCCTGGTTACCTAGCATCACACCTCAGGGGGTTCTGTCTCAGAGATATTCTGCTGCACTTGTGCACTGTTTGCGAGGTACTAAGCAGATAGACCATGCAAGCATTCTTGGAGAACTTGGCACAGCCGCTCTGTGGATATTGGCTGCCTCTATGTTTTCTCTCTCTTCATATAACCCCAGACTGACTCCATGATATTGAGTTCCGAGGTCTATAAGGGCCAGAGCATCTACTCTGCGTTGTTCTTGTCTCTAAAGATAGATCTTTGTGGCCGTCTGAAGAATGAATTTGGGATCAACCTGACGCCTCCTTGAGGGTATTACATGATAAGTCAGTTCAAAAACCTTTATACAGTCCTGTGTCGGCCTCTAGCTGTTTTCAGACATGACCCAAAATTGGGTCTGGGCGTTTTCCTGGGGTTTGCATATTGCGTACGCACACGACAAACGCAGGACAAGCAGCCTTGCCCGAGTCAGATGCGTTCACAACTGCAGGAAAATGTCCAG
Source organism: Scophthalmus maximus (assembly GCF_022379125.1). Taxonomy (NCBI): domain Eukaryota; kingdom Metazoa; phylum Chordata; class Actinopteri; order Pleuronectiformes; family Scophthalmidae; genus Scophthalmus; species Scophthalmus maximus. The sequence goes on from NC_061518.1 coordinate 2,904,194, forward strand.
AAGATTCTGTGGCGTCGTGGTAGAGCACGACGCAGGATCCTCAACCCGCCTACGGGCTTCGCTGTTAGTTCCCCGGAGACTTTTCCTGCTCTATTCTCACAAGGGCTCAGACATTCTCTGGAGATGTATATCCAGGGGTCTCGCGGGAGAAGCTCTGGAAAATGTCTGGAGCAACGTTTTGCGGACATCAGCGCTCTCACATGCAGCCGCCCTGGAGAAGTTCCGGAAAATCTCCAGGCTTTCATTGCACGTCGGAAAGCAGCATCTCAGATTCATGCCTCCACCTAATGACTGTGGAAGTGACTGAGATTTTGTTTGTGGTCCTCACAGCTATAAGGAAATGAACGCTGGAAAAAATTAGACAGCCACATCTAGAGCTGCAACAGTTAATTGATCAATTGATTAGTAATCAATGACTAAATTAATTGGCAACTATTTGAAGTTACAATTCTCTTATTATCTGGTTTCTTTGCTGTAAACTGAATATCCTAGTTGTGCGGACAAAACAAAGCATCACCTCGGGGTTTTGGAAACATGATCGACATTTTTCAGCATTTTTATGACATTTTATGGACCAAACAACTAATGGATTAATGGATGAGCAGTTTTTTTCTTTTTAGAAATGAGACATAAGTGCTAACAAGGTGTTGCTGAGGTGTAGATGTAGAGAATTGTAGGTGGGGAAGTCACTCCAACACTTCTTTCCTGGACAACTGTTTTTTTATTCTAGAAAATAAATGTCGGGCGCCTTCACAGTCGTACATCACAGTCGGCCAACGAAGCCTCTTTTTTTTTGAAAGGATGCTCACAACGAGGCGAGAGCAGCGTTGTTTGGCCCACGTCCTTCGAAGTCCTTCACATGCCATTATCCACCGCGAGCCGTCCACCGCTTAACCGAGAGTTGAGCTGATCAATTCGTATAAATGATTGTAATTGGAATCTACCCTGAACGCAAATTATATATATTATATATATTATATATTATATCTAATAAATTATTAGGTTTTGACTCAGCCACACGCGACCGTTTAACCCTCACATCAAAATTTGAACCCATTCTGATCAAAGTCTCGCCACTGCCGAAATGTTCTATTTTCTTTGATTATGCAAACATGATTTTTCTTTATGTCAAAGCTGTGGATGCTCACACGAGGGGCTCCGTTAGATCCATCGCAGTTACCATTAGTTTAAAAGGCGGCGTTGTAAAAGAAAATGCTGGTTCCGCCATGAAAAGGTTAAAGTCTTTAAATAGTGATGCGGCTCATTGTTTATATATATATATATATATATATATATATATATATATATATATATATATATATATATATATATATATTTTTTTTTTGTGATCTGAGACGCACCACAACAGATTTATAATTTTTTAGCGTCTGCCTAGGCAACACAATTCATTATAAATGGACTGGCACTGCCGATATAGTATTCCCCTTCATTTAACATGCTGTAATGCAGGGGTACAATGGCTCCGGCTAAATGCTTCATAAAACAAACGCTCGCCGTCGCGAAGTGGAGCTAATGCCTTTGATGACTATTTCATGAGTCAAACCATGAATAGCGCTCGTTCAGTGATTCCAGGTCTGTCGCAGCCCCCCGAGGAAGCAGAAGCTGGAGACGCTCTCGTTCTCGTTTCTTTCTTTCTTTCTTTCTACCTCCTCCTCCTTTCCTTTTTTTTTCTCTCTCTGTCACCGGTTTGATGCAAACGATTCTCCCTCCGGCCGACAGGTACGAGAACGCTCCGCCTCCTTGCAGGGGTGGCGGGAGAACGAGATGTCGGGTCCGCGCTCGGCCCCCAGAGCGATGTGCTCGTTTGACCCTCAGGGCGATGACATGCGGCACAAAGGTCGGCCGACCTTTGTGCCGCATGTCATCGCCCTGACTGGCCGGTCGCACCGACGCTCCCTCTCGCCAGCGTGTTCTGCGCGCGGATGCAATTTTCGATGTTGTCGAAAAAAAACACCTTCTCGCTCCTGTGACGCTTGTTAATTTTTCGGCGGGGGCTGATAGGCTGCCATTACCTTTTAATCTTTTATTCATCTTTTTCATTCTAAAGGTCGCAACAATCACTCTGCTGCATGATTTAAGGGATTGGCTGATCAGTCCAGATCATGAATGAGCAGGTGAGCAGATGTTTCTATGAGAGAGAGGCAGTCATCTCTTCCCCTCCTCCCCTTTCTGCTATAAACAATACAGTGTATTATTCACTCATTCGTAATATCACAAACGAGACATGGCAAACGTTGACGTGTTGGCAAAACATGTGTCCCGACGCTTCCGTCACTCACACTGAATTTCTGCAGGGGACACACAAACTGCACAATCTCAGCGTAGTACAACATGACCCCGACTGACATCATACTGTAAGCAGAGAGAGAGAGAGAGTGTGCTGTAACCATGGCAATGGTGTGGCTCTCACTTACAGTAAGGTAGGGCGGGAGGAAAAAAACACCTCTGTAGTCGCCACGGTACCGAAACAAGTCATAAGTCACGCCGCGTGGAAGAGGAGACCAAGGTGAAAAATGAAATGATGCAAACTTCGTGTTGTTGAACATCAATCACAGTTAATTGTTGTCCTGCTGTGCTTCCTGTGAAAACAGGGATGATTAACAAGATTTTCTCTTTTTGCCTCGCTATTTAATGATTGAGAAATCCCGGCTAAACTGTTGTTTACAACTTGCCTCAACATCTGCCGGCTGATGTTTCTTTCCAAACAACAATGCTCAGGTGTGCAGAGGACGTGCTGCAGTGCAACACTGATCACATCATGTCTCATGAGCTGCGGATAAGGACATTCATTCCAACGCAGACCCGTCCAGCAGCGTTTGGCAATTTGTGTTGCGAGTTCTTCGCGAGTTTTTCCTCAGTTTCACCGATGCGGGCCTTGATTGATATTCCGCGGAGTCGGTCGGCTCTGCCTCTTGCATATTTATGCAAGAGAGCTGTTGAGACTCGGTATTGAATGGGCTTGATCCCTGTTTGTGTGAGTGTGTGTGTAAGAGAGGGAGTTCTGCATCTGAATATATTGGGATAGGCAAAGTTCTATCTAAGTTCCAGGTTGTAGAGAGCTTCCAGTTGTAGGTTGAGAGCTGTATATATATACAGCTCTCTCGTACATAACCTCTATATATGTATATATGTTGTGAGTGTGTGTTTCTAGTTTGGGGTCATTTGCAGCTGCGGGGAAGCTGAAATGTCACGACTGGTTGGCCTGAGGCTCCCGGGCCCCGGGCCTCTGTGGCTGGACGCACGCCGCGGCGGAGGCGGCGAGAGTGAGGACAGTGGCTTTCCCCCTGTTTGGTTTGACAGACACGTTCTTCACGCGCCCAGGAACATTTTCTACATTAAATCACATCACAGAATTCACTGTGAACGAACACTGGGACGACCTGGAATCGAACCCCCGACATTCTGTTCCAAAGTCAGTGGTGTAAGCCACTATGCCAGCTGTTTAATGTTGCTACGTTGTGTTAGCTGGGTAATGAAACTGCATGAAGGGTTTTATCCAGAGGCCTTTTCTTAAAGGTCCACAACGTCTAGGATTTGGAGTCGTCTATTGGCAGATCTGGAATTTCATATTCACAATTATAATTTTTCCCGTGTATAATCATGTGAAACTAAGAACTGTTTGATGTTTTTATTTATCTATCAGTTATGTCTGTCTTCAAAATGTCATGAAAAAAATCTATTCAGACCCGATCACGTCCTCAAATGACACCTTTATTATGTTGTATGATTTGATTGGAAATGAATAAATATCTTCAAGAAATCCAGCCAATATTGCAGAACCTTGCCGATACATCAGACAAATCTTGGCTCTGATATTCAGAAAAAAGGTTTGGGTCATTGATTTATGTATTTCACAATCTAGAAACTTACCAAATATAAATCTTTGTATCTCCAAGAAAAAGGGCTTGTAAAATAAATCGCTAACCTGCTTCGTGCAAGACCGTGTACTGAATGTTTAGATATATATATATATATATATATATATATATATATATATATATTTTTTCCATACTCCTCGTCCGCGACACCGAGCGTCCCCGACCTCTGACCTCCCGCCTCTCTTCCTGTGCAGTTACTTCGAGCTGGAGAGCAGCGGGGTGAGAGAGGAGATCCGCTACCACTACCGCTTCAAAGGCAAGCCGCGCTCCGAGTCCTTCCCCTACCGCCTCGCCGACGGCCAGTGGCACAAGATCGCCCTCACCATCAGCGCCACCCACCTGCTGCTCCACGTGGACTGCAACAGGTAACGCACGCACGCGCGCACACACACACACACACACACACACAGACACTCACACACACACACGTGACATATTTGCTACTCTCTCTGTGTGGATGACTGTTAACCAGCAACGGAACCCCCAAGAGAAGATTTGTACTTTATGCCAGAGATTTGGGCCTTTGGAAAGAAAAAAATAACTTCCTCTTATTGAGATTGACTTTCTTCTCGATATTTTGTCTTTCTTCTCAGGTGCCAAAAACATATCTTCGAATGATTTAGTTTCACTTTATTTCTAAAAATTCCACCTCTTTTTAAAAAAAAATTCAAAAAAAATGTTTTGACCTTCTTCTTGAAAAAAATAAAAACCTTCCACTGATTTAGTTTACCTTTATTCTCGATATTTCCACTCTCTGCTCAATTGCAAAAAAATATATATATTTCTAATGATTTTGTTTTACTTTCCTCTCAAAATTCAACCTATTTAATACAAAATTCAAAAATTTTTTTTTTTTCGAATTTCTTCTTGAAAAAACAACAACTTTCCATGATTTAGTTTGACTTTATTCTCGTTATTTCTACTTTCTTCTCAAATGCGAAAAAAATCCTTCTAAAGATTTCATTTTAATTTATTCTCAAAACTCCACATAGTTTAAACAAAATTCTAAAAAATATATTTTTAGACCATTTTTTTGGAAAAAAAAAAAAATAAGAAGCCTTCCACTAATTTAGTTTTACTTAACTACCAAATTCACTTTTTTAAAGCAAATTTAAAATTTTTTTTTAGGATTTCTTCTTGAAAAAAGAGACAAATTTCCACTCATTTAGTTTGACTCTATTCCTGATATTTCTGCTTTCTTCTCAAATGCAAAAAAATATTCAAATATTTTAGTTTGACTTCCACCTATTTTAAGCAAAATTTAAAAAAAAAAAATCAAATTTCTTCTTGAAAGAAGAAAAATTTGCACAGATTTAGTTTGACTTAATTCTCAAAAATCCACCTTTTTTAAAAATTCTAAAGAATGTTTTTTGACTTTCTCCTCGGGAGAACAAACAAACCTCCAACTCATTGACTTAGACATGGGGTAAGAGAAGAGCTGTACTTTGCGTGTGAGTGTGTTGCGTGCAGCTCAGACTTTCCCGTAATGAAGTGGAAGGCAACAATGATATAATCGCCCCATCGATCGGGCAATGAAGGCCCCTGTTCTGGAGTCGCACTCAGTCGGAGCTGATCTATAAACATTCACCTCAGCGTGTGGTATCGTCCTCGACCCTCACTCTTCCTCCCGAGAGCCATGAAGACACCACTCGCTCGTTTCCCCCCCGTAACGTAGCTGCCGGACGGACGCACGGCGAACACGAGGCCAACACTCGATGTACAAGAGAAGCTCTGTCCCCTCTCGTGCTCCAACATGTAGGGAGGCACGAGGGCGGGGTCTCGTTGTCCTATCGATTCTTCCCAGACACCTATTATTCCCATCAGGCCGTCTATCAGATGAGACTGTAGTGAAGATAAAAGAGCGCGTCCCGGTGTGTGATTATAGGCAGAAAAGATCTAAACATAATTGGATACAGTTGCAATCAATGCTTTTTCTCGTGCTTACAGCTCTTTTGGGTTGAGAGCTGACTTGATGAAGAGATAGGACATCGGATGGGTTGGTCTACTGCCATTTGCCATCCAATGGTGGCGGAGCGAGGGCTGCACGGTGGCGTAGCGGTTAGCACTTTCGCCTCACAGCAAGAAGGTTCTGGGTTCGAATCCCGGTTCAAACCAACCAGGGCAGGTGTAGAGTTTGCATGCTCTCCCCGTGTGTGCGTGGGTTCTCTCCGGGTTCTTGACGGTTCGCAGTGCTTTACAAAATGAGCAGATTAAAAGAACATGGACAAATAATACCTCCAACTAAAAGGTGAAGTGCACTTTGGTTTTAGGTCTACGTTTTGAAGCTGGCTGCAGTTTGGAGCGTCTTTGATCGAACTGAAGGTATTTGCCATTGCTAAGTGCTATGAGCTGTAAATGAACGTTTTTAAGCAGAAGGCAGAAGATGTTGTTTCCTCGGAGCCTGACTGGGCTGCAGACGCCTGCACCCACCGAGCAAATTTTCACCGAGAGAACAGAAGGATTTGACGCAGTGGGAATGCAATGGACCTGGGAAGCGGCGTGAAAGCGAGCTGCAGTGAAGTACACAACACACCGACACACACACACACACACACACGCAATCAAGAATGCTCAACTTGAAGAATCTCAGTGGACTCAGGTCTCTGGGACTGATGATTTGACCTTCAGGTGGGCGTCTCAGGAACTTATTAAACCACACAAACACAAAAGAATTAGAAACCCGATTGTAGTTGTCCACATGTTCTCGCCGCACACTACTCAAAATGCTTAAATTTGGCTTTGGTGACGACTTTGGCACAAGGAAGAAAAGAACAACTACAGAAAACAGGAGGGACGAAACAGAAAATCATACCCCTGCTGACATCGTCATCTTCATCATCATCTCTCTCCACTTAAGTGTCGGGAATGATTTGTCCATTAAAAAAGGCAAATTGGCAGACTCATTAGCCTTGGAGCGATTTGATTTGTGCACTAAACAGCCCTTTATTGATTTCAAGGCTCATTAAATGGTTTTTAAACATCCATAAACGAGGGAGTGCATTGAATCCTCGCGTCTTCAGGTGAACGTCCACCGTGTAGCGCTCCGCGCCCTTCACAGTTCTCACTTGTCTTGACGGCCGTTCTATGACATACGCGCATATTCAAACGCAGAGGCTCCAGAGTCTCTTGACTACTGTACCTTCAGTACTACTTGTAGACTCATTTAGGCAAATCCTGCTGTTAAGCGTTCGGTGGACAAAGTAGTCGGCTCTAAGTGCAGTTCCCCTTCATCCTCCATCTGTATTTTACACGTTGCGCCCGGGCAGGGGAGATGGAAATGCTCATCAGCGCTCTGTTCTTTTACGGACGGCTCTCCATCTGCAAAGTCTGACAGATATGTAGAGTCGGCAAGTTGTTGTTTTCCCCCTGCACATCTTTCATGTATATTCTTAATTTATATAAAAAAGTAGTACTCAGTTCTATTGCGTTTTGGAGACGACGCAATTGATAAAAATTCAGCAATTCACAAAGTATTGCTGTCAAAGGAACAGAGGATTCCAGATTTGTTGCTGTATGCAAACAAGAAACGGAAACATGATCCCCTGTTTTCGACTGACTTGATCCTTGTGGATAACACCGCTGCCACATCTTGTCTTCTGATGTTCATGAGGTAAATCCTCCGGCTTTCGCAGGTCAACGGCTTCAATTTGTACCTGTCATTTTGTCGGGGCTGCAGTGCGGGTGACGCCGTGTCCAAGCGAAGGACTTTTTACCCTTGGGTTAGGATTCTGACTTCATTCGAAGGTGGATCAGAAACCGGAGAGTTCATGGAAATGTGAGGTTTGAAGTCCCAAAGTGCAGAACAAAGCGGTACAGAAACAGCCTGCTGCTTTTGTTCAGTTGAACAAGCAATAGCAAATTTTTGCACATTTATTTACAGATTTATTTATCGTGGGAACATCTATTTATTGAAGTGCTTTTACTCTTTTAATGGAATTATTCCTATTTATTAAAGCCCCAGCCTGTAATTTTTTTAATTTTCTGGCGGCATCTGGTGGTAAAGCTGCAAATTGCAACCGACCGAGCGGCCGACGGGGGACACTTTATGGCGGCGCACCGCCGATTCCATTTTTCCGGTATATATATTATAACTCATTCAGAGTTGACGAAAAAGCATTGTGATTATACACATATGAACACAGTTATGGACAATAAATTAAATTTCTGTGAATACGTTCGTATTAATATTACACACTGTAGCTTTAAACTCTGTTTTTCCTGAGTTGTTTATTTGTTATTTCTTGTTACTGTCGTTTCAGAAGTTGTGGTTTTGGTTTGTAGCCCGGAGCACTTTTCTGTCTCTGTGAATATTGTCGTTGCCGTCTTAAACATTCAAGACGGATGCCTGCTCCCTTGAACTCTCTTAAACTACAAAAATAAATCTACTTACGTGTATTAATAAAGTAACCTGAACATGAACCTGAACCTGCCGAGGGAGCACAGGGAGGCAGCGTCGCCCCAAGTGGGATATATATATATATGTATATATTATAATAAAATTGGGATTAATTGTTCCTATAAAGATAAAAGAAATTGAACACCTGAACTTCAGCGTCTTTCATTCAAACATATAAACTATCATAGTTCCAAAATCTTAAATATTTTGACCAAAACCTGCAGTTTTGTTTGCCTGCATCAAAACACTGTGCTTCCTCTGTCCGGATGAAAAATGAATATGAAAATGAAAATGCTTCGGCAGCATTTTAGGGGCATCGAACAGCTCAAAGATTTTTAGTAATAATGATAAATATTGAACTGCAATATATCGCTGCATTCAGTGTGAGAACACGGCTGCAGTGTGTGTTCCCTCCATGACTTTTTCCCGTCCTCCCCCTCCTCCTCCTCCTCATCGTCCTCCGCCGCCGATCATTTTCAAAACGCATTTCATTCTGAACACCTCCAGTTACCGCGGGTCATTTCCCTCCCACGCGCACATTTCTGCCATATTACCTGCAGTGGTGCCGCCGTGGAGCTCAGACAAGGTCAGCCGCTCGCACAACCGCCGTGTGTAATTGCGACCTGCAAAATTTTTCCAAATTGAATTAATGACGCCGTGCGTCATAGCTCACGAGTCGGCTCTTTGGATTTTTTTCGGGCGGGGGAGGGGCTGAATAGCTAATCGCGGTGGTGACATTGGATGTGCCCGTCGCTCACAAACCCACACCGCCTCAGCGAAGGTCATTTGGTGTGCAGGTGTTTCTCTGGGGAACTTTTGCTCCTCCTCAGCCCCCGTGCGGTCCCCGTCTTATTTGGGCGCCCGGTTTAGCGAGTGGGGCCCCCGTGACCTTTAGATGTGATATGAAAGCCAATCTTCGTGCGGGGTCGAGTTTTGAAAGCAAGTGGTTTCTCTTCGTTGGCTCCCTCCTTTTTCCGGGATACGGCACAGTAATGGACTCAACCTCTTTGTCTGCTCCCTCCCTCCCTCCCTCCCTCCCTCCTTCTCCCCTCAGGGGACTGTGCACAGGAATTCATTTTTCACCATTACTACAAGTCCAAAGACCTCTCAGTTCCGACGGCACAAAAAACCCCCAACAAAAACCCTCAACGGATTAAACAACACACTGAAAAAAAATCCTGCTGCACTCGGATCGTTGAGAGCTAAAAGGTACGTTTTGTCCCGAGGGTAGCGCCAGCGGAAAGGTCACAGGTCATTCAGGTCAAGACCAAATCGCAACCGTGGGCAAAATTTGCGATCTGATAATTATTGGATTTGCAGTGTACGCTGTGCGGACTAGGCTTGCAATTTATGATTATTTTCATAATCGATTACTCTGACGACCTGAATAATTTTCTCGATTATTCGATTAGTTGTTCGGTCCATAAAATGGTGAAAAATCTCGCTCGTCTTTCCCCAAACCTCATGATGATGTTTTGTTTTGTCCACACACCAAAGATATTCAGTTCACTGTCACAGAAGAGCAAAGAAACCAGAACATATTCACATTCAAGAAGCTTGAATAAGAGAATTTTGACTTTTTTTCTCTCCATAAAAACTTGAACCGATTAATCGATTATCAAAATAGTTGGCGATTAATTTAGTTTAATCGATGCAGCTCTAGTGTGGACGTATAAATCTTTTGGCATCACTGTGGATTAACATCAATGCTAACCAAACAATAATGGTAAACCAAAACATCTAGTCTTTTTTGTGATTTTCTCAAACTACTACTTCAACTGTCACCAAGTGAAAGGAGTTCCTCTGTTGCCATGGGGACGGCTCTGGACATAAAAAATGGCACCCACTTATTTAGCTCAACCATAGCTCATGCTGTTGCCCTAATTAGTGCACAGGCACATTCCCTCAGACAAAAAAAGATTTTCCATTCATAAACACACAGCAAAGTGTGTGTGTGTGTGTGTGTGTGTGTGTGTGTGTCTGAAGACAATTACTGAAGCACAAAAGCGACACAGAAGGTATTATATATACAGACTTTCTCGACTCCTGTCTGCAGACAGTCAGTAGTGTCGTCTCGTCCCGAACCTAAAAATAGAATTTTGTAATTATCGATTGGAGACGCTCTTGAAGATGGAGGAACCAGTGAGGGAGAATAAGACGGAGCTTGGTTTATTTCTGCTCATTTGGCTTAGTTTTTTGAATGTGAGACAGAGACTCTTTTCAATAATTTGTTTCCTTTGCCGTATTTTGCAGCAAGGCGCTATTCTGCATTCTTTTCTTTGAGATATTTCTTGTAGCCTTTTTAACGATAGGACAGTATTCGGTGTGAAGGGGGGGGGGGGGGGGGTTTGACGGCTAGCGCGGTCCAATAGGCGCAGGTGGACGAGGTTAGTCAGATGCGCGTCCCGCTCATCCGGATATGGTTACTTCTGGATTCAAAAAGAAAATTCTACATGACTCTAAACCCGAGGCAGTTAACAGACCAATGGGTGACGTCACAGTTGGTCGCCACTAAGGTTGCAGTCATGGTAAAATATTGTCGACCATGATATTTCAGCGGATTCTGCTCCATGGGATCCGTTCATTACGAGGAATCTTTTCCTTTTTTCTGTACATGCTGCACATTATTTTTCATTCTTTTGCCCATTGTGCTCACCACCGTTCCGGGCGGTGGACTGATGATGGAGGAGGAGGAGGAGGAGAGACGTCGGGAGCCCTCTCCTCCTTAAAGATCTCATAACGATACGACTCGTACAGCTTTTTTTTGTGACCAGCAGGCAGAAAATGACATTCTGCTTTGCTCATTAAAGAGGCCAGTGAGCTGGAAGGCAAATGTTCCCCTTTTTTTTCCCTTTCTTTTCTTACCTGCTAAGCAGCTCATCAGCTCGGCCGAAAAGTGTCATTAGGACAAGAACAAGGCTGTTAGAGTCGAAAGGAGCACCGGATGAATGAGAGTTGAAATAACTCCATAATTCATCAGATAGAACTGTTTCCTTTCCTCCGTTGTTCTGTCTCGAGCTTTTCTTTCCCTTTTCCTGCGGAGAGCACAGTTCTCTGCTAACGCAGCTCTTGTTTTAATACACATGTCGCGGGATTATCAGCAGCGATATACGCGCGGGTGGATATCAGTCATAATCAAGCCGAGCCGAGCGTGAAGACACTGAAGCTCAGGTGTAACGTTTTAATTCCCCCCCCGAGGGGCAGCGGAGCAGCGAGCATCCGTCACTCCGTTACCTGATCGTCGACGGCCCCCGGCTTAGAGGAGGGGCGGGGTCTGCAGAAAACAATGATAATGAGTTGAAATGGGGTTAACATCGCGCGCGTAACCTTGAAACCTTCGCCCTCCTCTCGCTCTCTGCGAGCACCTTTCAGGCCTCGACATGCAGCCGGTGTGTCCGCGACCGGAGAGCTCTTTTGTTTGACTTGGGCGGCCTAGTGACACCGAGCGTCGCCTAAAAGCACAGAGGAAATTACACGCGGGCCCCTTGGGTCTCAAATCGATGGGGCGACTCCAACACCCGCGCTTCGATCAATGGGCGGCCGCAGTTTCCAGCGCGCCGGCTCGCACGGGCCTCTCACAGTAATTACTCCTCCTGCCCAGGGCGGCCCTAATGAAGGAACATTTCAAATGTCAGTGAATGGTGGCGGCGGTGAAGTCCGTCCCCCCCCCCCCCCCCCCCCCCCCCAAGCAAATGATTTTCTATAATGTGCTTCTAAGGCTGCACAGACAAACCTCCACCATCTGACTGGGATTTTAAAAGTCACTCTGCTTATTTATTACACGCGTCGGCTCCCATTTGTTTTCCATCAAGTCGCACCCATCACCTGAAATGTGTTCAAGGCGCGGACACGCGCCGTTGATCGCGATGTGAGTAGATCCGGTACGCCTCGTCCTACTTCATAATAATTTCTTCTTTTATCTGATTGTTTCTGTGACCTCTTTGCCTTTGATAGTGCGACAGTTAGCGGGAGACATATTGTCAAAGTATTTTTCGTCGGTTAGGTAGTTGAAGACTCACCACTTCATTACTTTGGCACCAAACATTGGGGCTGCCGGGGCTCAGGCGGTAGAGTCGGTCGCCCTCCAGCCCGAAGGTTGGCGGTTTTATATCCCAGCTTCCCCCAGGTCGCATGCCGATGTGTCCCTGGGCAAGACACTTATGAATGAGACAGGGTTGCCGTGCAACGAAGATCCACATCCGGATTCAAACCGTCGACGTGGCTCTGCGGTATGTTTGTGTTAGGTCTCCAGGAGACCAAGCTGCCAGCTGGGTTTTTTTTTTCCAATCTTCTTTCGTCTCCTCATATAATTGCTCTTCATTAGCACCGGCGGACATGTTGAGCGATCTTGTTGTGTCACTTAATACGTCTGAACGCGCGGGTCGCGATCCGCGAGACAAACACTGCGTCGGCCTTTTCCGTCATCATTAAGCTCAGCCCGAGCCGCTCGAGTACTTTGCTTTGCGTTTCTAAGGAGCAGATATGAAGCTGTTAGTCGTCCTCCCTGGTAAACCCCTCTCGTGTCTCGGGAGGTGGGTGAGGGGGGTTCCACTGTTGACTTGTGTCAGGTGCGCGATGGAGTGTGTCATTACCGTAGCCTCCCTGCATCGAGCTCAGCGGGGGGGCCCAACCCGCCCCCCTCTGCCGGCGAGGCTCCCCCAGCTCGGGCACCTGGCGGCAGTAGTGGTGGCGGTGAGGAGGAGGAGGAGGAGGAGGAGGAGGAGGAGGAGGAGGAGGAGGAGGAGGAGGAGGAGCTCCCTGTGCCAAGGAGACCCAGGGGACCCACTCGCACTACCAGCCTCTCCGTCTCTTGTTGTTTCCCCCCCCACCTCCTGAGACTGTATCTGCGGCTATAATATCTGTGTCCTACCTGGAAAAAGGACAGGCGCTTCCATCAACAGGTGGGGTCGTCGTCGAGGTGAAGTAATTACAGGCATCCGAGACGGCGGAGGAAGCAGACGTGCAGTTCCTCTGGGCGTGTGTCGGGCGACCACATCCAGATTAGACTCTTATCTTCATCTACATACTGTAGGTAGAACCGGGTCTTATCGCGGTAAAGGAATGTGGGTCATTTTATCCATTAAACACGATACATCTGCCTTCGCATTAAGGATATGCTCCACTTTCAGGCCCCTTGTCTTTTTCACTGGTATGCAATGCGTCACTTCTCTTCGGGTTAGAATTAACTCTTTTTCTACTTTTGGGATCTTTTTGCATCATGTTTTTTTCCATGTTTACAAGAAACATTTGTTAAAAGATGGTATCTTGCCAGAATTTCATCCATCGGGGACGCTAAGATTCCCCCGGTCTCCGACCGGAGATGGAGACAGCGCAGCGACTCAAATCGCAGGCTTGGCCTCTCGCAGCTCATCCGCCGACGCCTTTAAAACCGCCGTGGGTGGCGCAGGGCTCCAGTTTTGTGCGAGTGGAGCTGGAAACGGCTCGATTCATCCGCGGCACTTTGGCGAAGTGCGACAGAGACTGACAGATGCCCTTTTAGAAGTCGACGCCGCGGCGCGGCGATGACAGCTGCCTGAGAATCCAGTAGTGCCTCCACTTAGGTCGAGAGAAAAAGAACACTGTAGCACACAAAGCTGTTCCATTTCCACAGCACAATTCATCGTCTCCTCACCGCCGAGAAGGAACGCTGCGGATAATAATGATTAATCTAGCTATGTGCTAGTTTTTACAAAAGGATCACAAATTAATTAACTGACGCACTCTCTCACTTTGCCGACAATATTTTGCCTCTTAGATCTTCGTCAGGCGAAGGACGTTAGGAAAATGAGCTCGCCTTCAAAGAACATGAAGCATCGACTTGCTCGGAGGGAAATGAAACCGTGATCGTGGCAAATTGTGGTTAATGAGCGCTTCAAGAAAAAAAAAAAGACCCAATACTCAATGTCGGGAGATCATCGCACTTCCTAAAAAATTGACATTTGGACAAATCCTCCCGATTGAAAACTAGTTAAAGTTACAAGTAATGCCTCCCGTACCCGAGACCACTTTGAGAGGGACACTGGAAAGACTTTTAAAAGACTTCAGCCTGACGCCCTCTCACATCTAAAGACAACGTGTCATTAGTCGCAAGTATAGGACAGAAGACTGGGGACCTTGCAGGGGTCACTATTTGAAAGACGAGATTCCTTTTTGAGATCATTTCCCACCTTGCTCCTGGCGGAAGTTTGCAGGAGGAGAAATTGTTGAACATTGGAGAAGAACCAGTAGCTTTTAGCCACCAGGTGTCCTTTAGCGCGTGCAATGGTCTGCACAGAAAACATAAGCCCACAAGGAAACGAGAAGACGCCGCGGAATGTGGCGACGACGGGAACCCATGCGGCAGCGTCGCACGGAGACGCCGGTGAAGCCTCGAACGCCGCGTTCATCAAAAACCACCCGGTTGCTCCGTCCCCGTTCACGCAACCAGGTAGTTTCGAAAAACCACGGCGTTCGAGGCTTCGCCGGAGTCTCCGTGCGCCGCCGCCGCCGCCGGTGTTCCCCTGACCCCCACGCGCCTTTTTCCGCTTCCTGTTTCGGTTCTGGAAAGAGCTCCCCTATTGGTCGAAGACAATGTTCGCGTCACCATATGCGTTAGCGACGACTAAAAACTCACGATAACATCAAACGTGGTCGTTTTTACCGGAACGTCAAGGCGAGGAAAAGGCCGACCTAAAAACAGCTCACATCACCACCTTACGGCAAACGATGGAGATGACGGGAGCGTCAACTCCGGCAAAACTTTCACGATTTTATATCGACAATGGAAATCTGTCTACGACAGTGAAATCGCTTGAAAGGTATAAGGCCGGCATAAGTATTGCCTAATACGATTAAGCAATACATTTTTTTTTTTCTGTCCGTATATACACAGTGTGTTTGTGTAAAGGAAAGTGCCGGCCAGCAGCTTTTCCTCCGTTCAGCCGCGGAGGGGATTCACATGTAAATGAGCTGGAATTCATATCCAAATCCGAGGCCAATGGCCTGTAACCGAGCATCATCCCAATTATCACCAGCACATTAGAATCAGCGGGGCACGGTTTGTTTTCGCACAAAGGAAAGGTTGCCTCGCGGTAATTTGTGTTTTTTCGTTTTTTAGTTCGCACAATAGCCTTTTAATTATTCCCGTCCACATGTGTATCCCGTGGTCGTTTTGTACTACGCCACTACACTCTGGAAGTGGTGTCATGATGGACGTGTAGGCGAAGTTGAAGGATCGTGCGATACCGCCATTCACCGACTCATAAATGTTCTCGTTTTGGAGGAAATGTCATTCTTGTTTTGTTGCCAATTTTTCGTCCACCTCACTAAATGCTCTTGTTCTTGTGCTGGCGCTTAGGTTGAAGGCCATTGGCCGGCGAGGATGTTAGTGGATGGACGCAACACAGGACAAACATCCCCTGCAGGAAGTTTTGAGTTCATGCTCCAAAAACTTGTGTGGTTAAAGTCGGAAAGAAAAAAACTGTTTCGGTCGTCGTAAAAAAGGAAAGACAAAGTAAAGTGCTCGACCCCCTGACGTGTTCCATAACAATGTCCGTTTGCTTTGACTCGAGAAATTGTTGGGACAAACAAATAAAATAGTTGATTGTTAATGTAACATGTACAGGCAGATGCCAGACGAGGATGATAGTGATTTTGAAAAAAACTGTAAATCAGATATATGTGAAGTTTAGTCAATTAATTTATACATGGAGGACATTAAAAATAGATATTGGCATTTAAGGAATGTCATAACAACAGTTGTAGAAACCTGCCGAAATGTAAATTAAAAAAGGGATCATAATCAAACCAAGAGATTAAAATAAGTCTAATAGTAAATACAGTTCTTAAAAGAATACTATTTTTAGCATGAATTCCATTTCATCTTTTATGTACAAAGCAGTTAAGCACAGTTCTGAGTACAAAACCTTCAGGTCACAGAGCAAATGTGTTTTTAGGCTTGAGTTTAGATCCGAATAGTTTTGTCTGTTTGACTTTTAATTCCTCAAATATAGCATTTTGCCTCTTGAGTGTACAATAATACTTTCAGATGATTCAAATTGGGAATCAATTGAAAGTTTCATCATGAGCAGATTCTGAAGTGGAATCAAATTTGATAAGTCGCCAAACACCTGATCACACACAAACACGCACACACACACACACACACACACACACACACACACACACACACACACACACGCACTCACCCACTTCCATCACGTACCTGAACGCGCTTCACATTCAAGATTGCCTGAAATAAAAGGGGCAGATTTTCAGGTGGGTGCGTGTGAGGGCGAAGAGAGCCGGGTGGAAGAGGAAAGAAATAGATACGGAAAGCCCCCTGAAACTCTTATTCCCAGGCCCATTAGGACGCTGTCGATTTCTAATCTCTGCTCACTTCGTCGGACTCCTGCGTGTCCTCACAGCAGGGAGGGGAGGAGGCGGGGTTATCGCCAAGCCATGCACATGCTCTGGACACTCCCACCTCTCCTGCCCACCTGCACTTGCAATCAATGGGCCTTTTTATTTTTTGCCTATGTCACCCCGAATCATTTCTCCTTGCTGCGCTTTGCACATAAGCCCAACGGTTCCTCCTCCCTCGTCCTCCTCTGTCCCTCATCCCGTCTCGCATCAAGCCATCAAGGAGCTCCCTTCTTCTTCTTCTTCTTCTTCTTCTGAAAGAAAGAAAGAAAGCTCGGGTCTTAGCAGACGGCGCTCCGTCGTCCACTTCTCTACACGCACAGTTGGCTCGGAGTCCGTCTGCGCTTCATGTGCAAGGAGCGCCCAGAGGGTGTTTTGTCAGCCGCGGTGACAGATGGCACGGAAGTGCCCGGGTCGCGTGTGAAGTGACCAGGGCCGGTCCAAGGCATGAGCAGACTAAGCGGCTGCTTAGGGCCCCCTTGGCCACCAATGTAACTATAGGCCTGATACAGCCATAGTCAGACAGACAGTTGATGGAAAGGGCAGGAGCGTATGTAGTTAAAGATGAAGTGAATGTGGGGCGTCGTTGAGCTCTCTGGGAAGCGCCGGTGGCCCCGCGTCCGCCGGTGGTTCGACTCCGACCCCGGGCCCTTTTGCTGCGCGTCTCCCCCCACTCTCTCCCCCTCCCCCTTTCACGCTGAACTGTCCTGTCAATAAAAAAGGCTTGAAAATGCCCCAAAAAGGATTCCCCCCCCAAAAAAGATAAACGCAACGTAAAGGTCACGCACGACTGATCTCAATGTTTTTCCGTAAACATTCAAACAAGCCTGTCGATTCAGTCGAGGTATCTTCGGCTAACGTTAGCTAGGAAAACATCACGACCTCGATTGTGAGTTTGCTAGTTTTAAGATTAAAAAAAAACATAGAAACATAAAGGCTGACATTTGGTTTGATTTAAGCGACACAGCTACATAATATTAAATTTGATAACGGGTGTGTTAGATTTATAGGTGTGCCAGCGATCAAGCATTGACAATAGTATTAGTGGCGGTTGGGGGGGGCCCAAATCAAATTCTGCTTAGGGCCCCATGTGGGCCAGGGCTGGCTCTGGAAGTGACACACCTTTTGAAGGTTCCTACCCACAATCCCGCAGTTACACCGTAATCTCCTGGCCACCTTCGGTGACATGACACAACCCCAGCTTGCTTTTGGCAGAGGATTAATGGAGCGCTTTGAGAAAATTCCGTCCCGCGGCGAGGCGGGCGATGCAAAAGGGGCGAGGGGGGGTTCTTTGACTCCTGATTTCTGCTCAACTCGTGGGAAATTGGAAGCGGTCCGCAGTTTGATTGTGGCCGACAGATATCGGCTGAGGAAAATGATGAAGGCCGTGATTGAGATTGTTCGTTTGAAGGGAGAGCCAAAGACCTAAATATCGCGCCTCGGTGTTTTTAAGATAAAAGCTGTTTTTTGTAGTCCTTAAGACGGATGGACGTGGCCTATTTAGTCTTTTTATTCTCTCATCTGAGGCTTAAAGACAAACGTGGGAACTCGGGCAGTGGCCAATATGGCCGCAGTCCTGCCTGCCTGAGATTAAATGTAGTTTAATAAGCCTTTTATATGTTCTGCGTACACCTCGTGTGGATTTACACACTCTCTCCTCTGGCTGGCCCATAATGCAACACTTGCCTCATCCCAAGGTTCTCTCTCTTTGCTTCAGCTTCGCTTCCATTCACATAAATGGTGGCACGAGTTGCTCCGCACCTGCCCGACTTCTCTTCCTCCGGGTCTCTCCCTTTCTCACTCGCGCACACCCGCAGACGCCGGTAAAGGTTAAGAGGAGCGGCGTAAAAGAGGAGCGGCGTAAAAGAGGAGCGGCGCTGCCCCATTTTACCGGGTTATGGATGAAGTGACGGGGGTCCGCTTTCATCCGCTTTCATCCGCCTCCACTGCAACACGTAATTCCCCTGCAACCCGCCTCCGCATCCAACAAGCTTTTATTGATTAGCATTCCCCCCCCCCCCCCCACGCCTTTTTTAAAACGTGCATGTTAAAGTTACGATGCTGGAGATTTCGGGTCCCTGTTCGATTTGGATGAGTTGGATCGTCGATGGATTATATGCCGCATCGTTTTTCCCGATGAATCCCTTGCGACTTGGTCGGCAATGGGAAACTTAGATGCAGGGTGTGCAGTGTCGTGGTTGTGTCTCTTGAAATCCTCTTTGCATCCTCGATAATTCCATTTTAAAAAAGCTCTGACAACAAAAAGACACAAAATCCATCTTGCGTGGAAGCTGTAGGGCGGTGAAAAGTAGAGCCCGACCGATATGGATTTTTAGGGGCCAATATTGATATTTGGGAGTTCAAGATTCCCGATACCGATACATTGGCCGATGAATATATTTATTTTTGAATAAAAATAATGAAATTTGGTCAATGATTCCTAAAATGTCATTATCAAATCTTTGTGACAAAGCTTGATATTTTATTTTAACCGTGAACTTTGTCATAAATAACTAAAAATTGAAGATACAAGTACAACCAAGCACAAATAACTTATAAATAACATTTAATTTACATGAAATGTAAAACATAAATGCACCTTTAAAGGCTCACATCAGTTTGTCGATAATATCTGTCTGGCTCTTTAAATATCTGTGAAAGGCCGACATTATCAGCCAATCGATATGATCAGCCAACTGGTATATCGGTCGCATTCACCTCTTCACTGATACGTTCATCTCATACGGTGCTTCCATATGCGGAGCTTCTTCTAGCCCACATCCTTCACTCTCGGGACGGAACAGAAATCGGGGGGCATTGCATCACACACGTTCAAGCGCGGCTTCGAAGACGGGTCTGAATTAAATATTGCCTTTCCTGTTGTGTACTTTCAAAATTGATCTACATCGTTGCATTGGCGACTCCACCTTTTTGAGAGAGGTATGTTATAAAGAATCAAAGTCTTTACTACTTTCTAAATCATCAACTTTCACTCGAAATCCCAAAACAACCTCACCTTTCATACCTTCCTCTATTCCTCTCCTGTATGTCGGGTTAGGGGTTAGGCAGGAGGCAGGAGTCTCAGAGACTGATGAATCAAAACCCAGAGAAAATAAATCAAAGCTATGCGAGGGGCTGAATGCCGCCCTGTGGTTTCTGATAAAATGTGTGTTTTTCTTTCTATAAATATCGTCGTCAAAATTAATTGCACTTGTTCACGCTCTCCTCCGTTCCTGCGGGTCGCAAAGCGCCGCTGCCGCTCGTCCAATCCTGCGCCGCGGAGATAGAAGAGTGCCGTCAAGCATCACCGTGCACAGTGCGTCGACTGGTGTTCATCCTCCGTCATTGGCCGCCGTGAGCTTCGGCCTGTGGCGTCAGACCCCACCGCTGCCGCCGCCGCCGCCGCAAAAAAGCCTGTGAGCACATCGCCGTTTCTAATTGGCGTCTCCGGCGTTTCCCTCGTGTAAATCTCCTCCTCACGGTCGGGGATTAAATAATCACATGACTGCAGTGACAGCCTGACGTCACGTCTTTGTTTGTTTTTTTTTTACAAATTGCCGGTTAAAGAATCCATGAAAAGAACTTGTCATTCACGTTAATTATTGTTCAGGAGACGCACGCGTACAAATTAAAACGACCTGTAATTAGTTAAAGTGCGCCATCGTCTTTTATCCTCTCTCCGTCGAAGGGATTTACCAACACGTGAAAGACGCCGACTGTGACTCGGATGTGTCGGCGATGTGCCTGCTGCTGTCAGAATAATTTGATTCATTCTGACAGCTGCAGGAAACTGGTGCGTCCGAAAGATCCACGTCTTTATTTTGATCTTCATATTGGCCATATTGGCTGCATGGTGGTGTAGTGGTCAGCGCTGTCACCTCACAGCAAGAAGGTTCTGGGTTCGAATCCCGGTCCAAACCAACCAGGGCCTTTCCTTTCTGTGTGGAGTTTGCATGTTTCTCCCCGTGTGTGCGTGGGTTCTCTCCGGGTTCTCCGTCTTCCTCCCACAGTCCAGAGACATGAGAATGGGGTTAGGTTCATTGGAGACTCTAGATTGACCGTAGGTGTGAATGTGAGAGTGAATGGTTGTCCGTCTCTGTATGTGGCCCTGTGATAGGCTGGCGACCTGTCCAGGGTGAACCCCGCCTCTCGCCCAATGTCAGCTGGGATTGGCTCCAGCCCCCCCACGGCCCTTAAATCGATAAAGCGGTCGACGATGGATGGATGAATGGATATCGGCCAAATTACACACATTGCGCACGTCGATCTTTCTGTAGTGGCGAGGACACTCGATGACATAGTGCTCCTGTAACCTGAACCCTCAACAAAACCAAGTCTCGAACATCAGACAGCCCTTTGTGAGTGTCGTGGAATTTTCGTCTGTCCTCCCCTGAGAAACTGTTAAGACGAGTCTTCTGGCCACAACGATCATCGAGCAGCTAAAGTCTCTCTCGAGGTGCCATAGTCGCGGGGAGATGACGACATTACCCCGAACTAAATTCACTACAGAGACCGGGAACAGGCAGATTGTCTTGGGGCGCCACACACTGACCAACTTGTCGGTCTGTGTGGACGAAACCAGAAATCTCCTTGATATATATTGAACTGTCATAATAAATACCTCTGCTCAAGACATCCACGGTTCCCCTTCTCCCTGAATCAGTTCACTCCATCAGGTATTCGCAAAAAAACGAAAATGTCCTCACAGAAAAAAAATGGTTTCGAACCAAAAGATGAAAAAAATTGTCCATCCATTTGAATATTTAAAGGTGCATGAAGGTCCAGTTTGACTTTGGAGAACACACTCCGGAACATTTATAACCAGTCATCATCTCAACTCGCTTCATGAATTCATCATGCGGCGTATGTAAGTGGAGCCCACTTTCTTTCCACTCCCATGTGAAACGTTGATTGAATATTGGTAGCTCTTTGTGCCGGGGCCACGTACACGGCTTGATTGAGCCGCCGCATGGTTTCGTACGTTGGGGTTGGTGAGAGCCAAATCTCAAAGAAATGCTTGAAGCTGCAGTGGCAATTTTTTTTTTAACTTAACACCAAGTCATTTCACTCAATGTTAATAAGAGGTGATTCATAATGGAGCACGGAGTAAAAGCCAAAAGCGTTAAAGTGATCGTGATTCATGTGCTGAGGATTGGTACAGTCGTATATCCAGACCAGTTACCTACCCGGCCGCTGACCTTTCTGGCTTACTGTAGCCATCATGTACAGTACCTTTTTTATTTTTAAAATATTATTTAATTTATTTTTAATGCACGATACAACAAGTGAGACAAGACACATGTAGGGTGGGCGACAGCAATGACAGTAAGACGTAAGATGCAAAAGGTCAAGGTGTGTGTGTGTGTGTGTGTGTGTGTGTGTGTGTGTGTGTGTGTGTGTGTGTGTGTGTGTGTGTGTGTGTGTGTGTGTGTGTGTGTGTGTGTGTGTGTGTGTGTGTGTGTGTGTGCGTGTGTGTGTGTGACAAAGAGAAGGAGACAAAAAATCTTGGCGCTCACACTGAGGAGGGGGAGGAAAAAAAAAAACCGGACAAATTGTTCCGACATCCTCACAGAGGCCCATCAGAGCTCGCTGGCATTGCTAAGCGCACCTCGGTGCAGGCGAACCGTGCTGAGGATGTTTGCCTTCATCCTGCCAAATCCTGTTTGTGTCTGTGTCAGTTGCCGGGACGGTTTAATCCAGCCCGCGTCCCACGTCCAGATATCGACACCGCGTCAGGGGGCCCGTGGGGCGAGACCGGCCGTCGTGCTCCAGGAGAGCAGACTTTTTGCTCTGCACCCCATCCCTACGAAGGGAGGGGGGGGGGGGGGGGGGGGGGGGGGGGGGGGGGGGGGGAAGGAGCGGACGTGCACACAGGCCCGTTGGAGTCACTCAGCGTTGTATTGGATCAGCGTTTTCCTGCCAGGCCGGGGACCCCCCCCCCCCAAGAAAAAGAAAAGAAAAGAGAAACGTGTTTGTCCGCCGTCATCATAACCCAACGTCCTCCTCTGATTTGTCGTTTGGCAGGATTTACGAGCGGCTGATAGACCCTCCTCAGACGGAGCTCACCCCGGGCAGTGGGGTGTGGCTGGGCCAGCACAGTCACAAGCACGGCCTGTTCAAGGTAAGAGTCCCCAGATGATGCACACACACACACACACACACACACTCACACACACACACACACACACACACACTTCCTTCACGTACCTGAACGTGCTTCGCATTCGGGATTGCCTGAGATAAAAGGGACAGGTTTTTTCCCGTTGGGGGTGTGTGTGGGGGAAGAGAGGGCTCGCAGAAGAACCAAAGGAAAAAAAAACCCTGTAACACTCATTCCCCAAGGCCGTTGCCACGCTGTCGATATTCTAATCGCCGCTCATTTGGTCGGGCTCCCGCGTGTCCTCACAGCAGGGAGGGGGAAGTGGCCGGGGTGTCGCCAAAGCCCATGCACAGGCTCTTGATATTCCCACCTCTCCTGCCCACCTGCCGTTCAATCGATGGGCCTTTTTATTTTTTTGCCTATGTGACATATTTATTAGCCACCAGCAGACCTTGCTGCGGGGGGCAAATTATTTGTCTTCGCTGCGCTTTGCACGTAATCCCCACAATCCTCCTCCTCCGTCCCTCATCCCGTCTCGCATCAAGCCATCAAGGAGCTCCCTTCTTCTTCTTCTTCTTCTTCTTCTTCTGAAAGAAAGCTCGGGTCTTAGCAGACGGCGCTCCGTCGTCCACTTCTCTACACGCACAGTTGGCTCGGAGTCCGTCTGCGCTTCATGTGCAAGGAGCGCCCAGAGGGTGTTTTGTCAGCAGCGGTGACAGATGGCACGGAAGTGCCCGGGTCGCGTGTGAAGTGACCAGGGCCGGTCCAAGGCATGAGCAAACTAAGCGGCTGCTTAGGGCCCCCTTGGCCACCAATGTAGCTATAGGCCTGATACAGCCATAGTCAGACAGACAGTTGATGGAAAGGGCAGGAGCGTATTAAGTTTAAGATGAAGTCAATGTGGGGCGTCGGTTAGCTCTCTGGGAAGCGCCGGCGCCCCACGCCCGGAGGCTCGAGTCCTCCTGCGTCGGGGGTGTTAGATTTATAGAAGGTGTGCGAACGATCAAACATTGACAATAGTATAAGTGGCGGTTGGGGGGGGGGCAAATCAAATGGAGGCAATGAGGAGATTCTACCTTCGGTGGGTTTCGCACCGGGATCAAGTTCGCGCGTTGGCTGACAGGTGCATTTTTGACTCCTGGAAATCAAGGACATGTTGCTCGGTTCATCAGAAGGATTCCATTTTGTGCTACAGTTCTGCAAACAATTTCCTTTAACTCGAGCACATTTATGAGCCAAAAGTGTTATTATTTTGTTATTAAAATTTAGTGGCTTTGTTTAAAGAAACCTTGCTACGGTGGGAGAATAAAAGATGCTGACGCTTAATAGCACCACACACTGAGAGATGCAAGAAGAAAAACAAAACTGTCCATTTCAAACTTTGCCGTGGTCACAGTTCAACCACTGTTCTAAGCTAGAATGGCACAGAGTAGAACGCCGTCCTCCGCCAAGGCCCAACCGTCCCCTCCAAATCCAATTAAGCCTCATAGTTAAGCCAACAAAACAATGCAGATCATGAAATCCTAATCTCGATAAGAAGACAAACCTAATCGCACTGAGATCAGCATAGATGAACAAAACTACTCTAGATACTTTTATTTGGATCCACACTAAAGTGCACACAAACAAACATAGATTTCAGTCT
Organism: Scophthalmus maximus; assembly: GCF_022379125.1. Classification (NCBI taxonomy): domain Eukaryota; kingdom Metazoa; phylum Chordata; class Actinopteri; order Pleuronectiformes; family Scophthalmidae; genus Scophthalmus; species Scophthalmus maximus. Next base: position 2,928,634 of record NC_061518.1, read on the forward strand.
TCTGAATATGCCAAATTCCTTTTTTTCATCAAGATCCATGAATTATTCCCTGGGAAATCTGTGAAAATGTAAACAACAACCCACTGCTGAAAAACGTGTTCTTCCTTCGCCTATGTCCCATCCTTCCGCCAAGTTTTGTGGAAATCTGTTCCGTAGCTATGGAGCAATATGGCTCGCAGACCAAAAACAAACCAAAGCACAGGTAATTACAAATACTGGCACTTTATACTATATGACAAGCTAAATCTGTTGATTCTCATGGTTCCTGTAAAAGAGTATACTTTCTCATGGTGACAGGAACTCTGTGGTCACGGACGAATAGGTCCAGGTCAACCACGAGGTCATGGATCACAAACGGGCCAAACATCAACCGCCTGTTGCGCATGGGAAATAAACACCGGGCTCCTCCTCTCAATGTGGACCCCGTTGCTCTTTATGCCAACGTCGCCCGACTCCATCTCTTTGCTCCTGCCATAATTACTGCAGCTGCTCGAAGTAGCCTTAACAATAAAAACCTAACTGTGGCTCGTAACGCTCGCACGGATGAGTTACGGGGTTGTTTTTGCACATGCGGGCCAAGTGTCCGCCGGCTGATTCCGGCCCCGTAACAGAACACCGTGTTGATTCGAGACAATATTCTTAAATCTTTAGAACCGTAAAACTACGACTCGTTGTTTTGTTTGTCTCGTAATTTAATTTACCCTCCTGTTATCCTCGAATTTACGTACAACGTTTATCCTTTTTTTTTAATGTTTTATGGTGGTTAGGCAGTTAATGAGTCTTTGTTGACTGCCTAATAGCCCTTTAAATTAAAGTTTTTTTGAAGATGATGAAACAACAACTCCTAAAGACGACAACTAAATGGGATTAAAATGCTAATACTTCTTCTAGTTTTATGAAGCTGAAACAGCCTGGGGTCCAATTGACCCCTGGGAACACAGATGCGTGTGAACAGGACATTGAAAACATATGATCATGTTCATGCTATTTCCCCCCAAGCGTCCCCACTAAATAAGGAAAAGTCATCCAATATGGAGCAAAAATATCTACGCTAACTATTTATTTAGAGACGTTGAACGTAGAATGGTGTCAGTAAATTCCAATGCACTCTACCCAGATGTGAAAAGAAGTAATTAATACTCAGTCAGGTGTTCTGCCTGAACAAAGACGGGTCGCGTCCTGAAGGGATCACAAATGGTTTCGCTTCTCAAAGTTAGTTGCCAATTTCCGAAATTTCCCTTTATTTAAAAGTTGGTCTGTCCGGCTACGTTTCAGCTTGAGGCTGCCTGAGATTTGCTAAATTAAAACGCTGGCAAACCAAAGAAGATTTAATAGAGTTTGTGTCAAACCCGCATACCGGCGACTCT